>NC_056725.1:1575050922-1575350922 GCF_019279795.1 Protopterus annectens
TCATAGAGGCTGCCCTGTCTCAGGAATGCACTTCCCACACACATCAAACAGAGTACCATGCAGACCCTCTTCAAGTGCAACCATGATGAGTGGATGGGAAACCACAAATATGTCCAAGGGGTCCCACATGTGTCATTTAATGACAAGGGCAACAGGTGCTGATTGATGATTCTGTTGGGGATAAACTAATAGCTAGCCTTGTAAGGGACCCAGGGCCATTATGCTAGAAACCTTAGGTTCATAGACACATAAGTTCATAGGTAGGTACTAGGCTATCTGCCTAAAGGCATTTATAAGCCTAGCTAGAATGTGTTGGCTTTTGCTGCCCCCTGTAATTAGTTCCCTGTGCCTCTGTTTCCCATCCACTCATCAAGGTTTATCTTGAAGAGTGTTAGTGAGGAGCTCTGCCTAATGTAGATTGGAATCTTGTTCCAAAGCATGGGAAGTCTCTGGGACAGGAATCTATCCATCCAGCACATCCTATTTATTGTTGTGGTGCAGTTTATATCCCTAGAGTGTGTGGCTCAAGGGGATATGGTTTTCTTTAAGTGGAGCATGTCCATCAATTCTGGGGTGGACATGGCCTTGTATGTCAGGCAGAGATCACCTCTGAGTAGGCGGTATGCAACTGAGTACAGCTGGAGTTTCTTCAGTTGAGCTGCATATGGCATCTGTTTGAGGCCAGTGATCCTCTTGATGAGGTACTTCTGTGGTCTTTCTAGCTGCTGTCTTGTAAGGTACATCCAAAATGGGGCATTGTACTCTATGATGGGTCTGATGAGTGATGAGTAGAGGTGCACAATGACCACTTTTGATCTGGATGTGAACCCTTTTATGATTAGTTGGGCCACATAGAAAGATTTACTTACCACTTTGACAATGTGATTATCAAAGGAGAGATTACTATCTACTTGGGTCCCCAGATCCCTTATTACGTCTTCCATATTTAGGGTACTACCACCTATGTGGTAGTTTGTGGGTACTTTGTTTTTTCCAAAGGGGATGACTATGCACTTTTTGGCATTTTGCTTGAGGTCATGATTTTGACACCAGGTATCTGTCTCAGTGAGACCCTTTTGGAGGATGTCTGTGTCAGCCGGAGAGTCAATTATAGCCCCTAGCTTGCAGTCATCTGTGAACTTGGTCACCCATAGTTCTCCTGTGCTTGCCTGTACCTCTGAGAAGTCTATGCCAAACAGGAGGGGTCCTAGGACTGAGCCCTGAGGAATGCCACTTGTAACCGGTTTAGAGTCAGACCTAGCTCCTGCAACTCTCACCATGTGGGTTCTGTCCATGAGCCAGTTGGCAAACTATCTTGTGACGTATGGGTTTATGTTCAGGCTGGTGAGCATGTCTATAATACCAGAATGGGAAATGGTGTCAAAGGCCTTTGCAAGGCCTAGGTATGCTGTGTGTACCACCTTTCCCTCATCTATAGCCTTTTTAACTGTCTCAAAGATGTCCACCAGGATCAGGAGGCTGGATCTGCCACTAACAAAACCGAACTGGGTAGGGTCCTGAGTTTGGAGGTTCCCAATGTCTCTGTTAATGAGTTCCATGATTATGCACTCCATAGCCTTGCAGACCAAGCAAGTCAGGCATATAGGGTGACAGTTCCTGGGGTCTGTTGTGGCTCCACCTTTGTGGAGCAGAATAACCATTGCTGTGTGCCACTCTATGGGTATGTAGCCTGTGGAGAGGCTGAGTTTGAACATCGTGTTTAGGTGAAGGGTTAGTTCATCTTTGAGCTCATGTAGGATGCAGCCTGGAACACCATCCGGTCCCATTGATGCTGTGTTTTTGGCTTTGGAGAGGTGTCTGTGATTTCAGGGGCTCTACATTCTTCTGGTATGGTTATGGGCCATTTTGGGGGTGAGAGGAGGGTGAAGTTTGCACTGAACCTGTCTGCCAGGATGTTGGCAATATCAGTCAGTTCAGTGTATTTTGTGCCATTCTGCTCTAACGCTGAGCAGATCTGAGCATTACCACTTAGATTCTTGACATAACTATAGAATGCCTTGTGGTTATCTTTGGAGTCCTTGACAATTTTTCTTTCGAAGCTCGTCTTGGATGATTTTATGAGGGATCGTAGTTTCTTGCTAATACTGATCAGGGATGTCTCCCCTTCTTGGGATTTTACTCTTTTCTGTACTAGTTTCCTCCTTCTATTGTATACCTTGTTTATGGCAGTGGCCCACCAGACTGGTTTCCTTTTCTTGGAGGAGTGAGTCTTGGTTTTGTTTGGGATAGTACAATCCATACATTTTTGTAGGTGCCCATAGAATGCATTAGTAAAGGATTTTGCAGCTTGGACAGCATCATCTTTTAGCATGGGGGCTTTGAAACTTTCCACCTCGGTCTTAAGTAACATGAAGTTTGCTTTTGAAAAGTTTTTCTTGATGGATTCTTTGTCCAGGGGTGTGGGGGGAAATGTGGATATCCAAAGTGATTTGTTTATGGTCAGATCTACCCAGTGAGGGGTTGACCTCTGGTGTGGAACACCAGTCGCCCATGTAGGTGATGACCAGGTCCAATATGTTGTCACCTCTGGTGGAAGTGTTGACCAGTTGATCCAGTGCATTTGAGTTTATAAATTCTAGGAAATGTTGGGCAAGGGATTTAGTACTTGAGTAGTTCTCCCAATTAATGTTGGGGTAACTGAAATTTCCCAATATTAGGGTGTTTGGTAGGACCTTTATTTTTCCCAGTGTTTCCAGAAATGCGGAATGGGGGTCCTGGGACATGGAGGGTGACCTTTGAATTGCAGTTTTGCCCATTGTTCGCTGACGTGGATGATCTCTGAAGCATCGTGCTGTGCCAATAACCTGGAGGTGTGGGTATCCTTGATGAATATGGATACACCCCTGTCTTTTGTATTTTGGTCCGGGTTCTGTGGCCAAAATGTATGGTATGAGTTGTAGCCTGGTAGTGCTGGGGGTGCTCTCTGGAGCCTTAAACCAGGTTTCTGTTACTGCACATATATCTATTTTCTCCATACTGAGGAGTGCCTCGAGTACATGCATTTTAAGGTTTAGACTTCTGGCATTGACTAGCATTACCCTCAGTTTTTTGTTACTTGTGCTATTTATGGTGGTGGGTTTGTCTTTTGAGCCTTGCCTACAAAAGGCACTATGGGGGTGGCAAGAGCTTTGGCCAGTATTCGAAAGCCTATGGGTGACAGGTGCAAGCCGTCTCTAGTGAAGCAGCGTGGTTTGTCGAGCATGTCATCCCAGGCAGACAGACACTGGATCCCCTTTGAATGACACCAGAAACTTAGCCAGTTGTTGAAAGTGATCATTTTTTATACTGTGGTATCATTCTTGGTGAGGGCAGGATGCTACTCAGGGTCAGGATCATACCAGCCTGGGCTATGTGATCAGAGAGCTCTTCCATGTCTCTTTTCATGTAGTCCAGGGAGGTACAGCTCAGGTCATTCACACCAACATGGACAATGACAGAGTCATATTTGTACTTGTTCTGGAGTGACCTGAGTGCTTGTGTTATGTGGTGGATCCTGGCACCTGACAGGCAGCTAACAGTAACCTTCTCCTTATTCAGCATAGTGAGTGAGACATCAGTGTGCCTGACTATAGCATCACCTATTACTAGTATGTTGGGTATGTTATTTTGCCTTAAGGGCTGTGATTGCATGGCACACTGGTTTTGTGAAGTTTGTGATTCATGGTTTGTCTTGGGGGTGGAGGTTGCTTGGATGTCTGCTTTGGAGGTCTCTGTTGCTTTTGCAGATTTTTATTTAGAGACTTCAAGTATGTTTTCATGTATTTATGTGTGTTTTTTGCTGGTGCTGGTTTAATGGGTTTTTGTGAGACTGCTGGTGTGATGCAAGTACATCCCTTCTCTTCTTGACTGTCTGATCCAGTCTTGGGTTGAGAGAGCTTACCCTCCAGTTTGGCTGTATAATTGCATCTCTTGCATGTATTAGTGTTTGGTGGTAGGAGGAGAGGGTTGTCTGTGTTCATGAGGCAGTTGTAACATTGCCTCAAAATGCCCAGATTCACCAGTTGGACTGGAGAGTACACTTGAAACTGCCCTTTGGACATGTCTGGATAGGTACAGTGAACTGTTTTACTGAATGGCTGGAAAGGTGGAATAGAGAGCCTTGTCCTTCTGTATAGTATGGGGGGGGTAGTGCTAGGGTTTATAAGTGCTTGCTATGAGTTTTGAGCATGTGCCAGGCTTAGAAATGAATGGCTTGAGTGCTTAAGTTGAAAGTTTGTCTAGTTCCAAGAGAAAAATTGAAGAAGAGACTTTGTGGAGCTGGGAATAGTTATACCCTAGCTAACTGGCGCTGCCCAGGGCGCAAAACTGAGCAATGTTTTTTTTATAGCAGGGAAATGAAAGAGATAGAAATTAGCCCAAAATGGCCAATAAACTACTAATTTCTGGGCTGAAACCACTCCTCCAGGGACAGATAGGCTGCTCAAAGCTCCAATCTCTCACCTTCTATCTAAGTAAGGTATAGGCAAACACAGAGATTTGTAAAACAGCCCTGAAATCAGCACTAACCTGAAAACTGGACTATACAGGAAACTAGTATATATATATATATATATATATATATATATATATATATATATATATATATACACACACACATATTTTTTTTTCAGAAAATAAAGCAGATACAATAAAAAACACTTTAAATGCACAGAAAAAGATACTTGCTGTTATGTATCTCAGATCAGAGTTGTAGTCAATGCCCCTAGTAATAAAGTAGGAAGAAACACAAATACAGTAAAAGCATATGAATAAACTGCAATTATTTTGTATATATAAAACAATAGAAAATGAACAAACTGATTTAAACAAGTTACTCAATTAACCAGAAAAAAGCTCAAAATGGAGTCCTGTTGCAGTAGTCTTCAATTAGACAAGCTCTAACTGCACACCCCTGCCACTAGGGTGCAGGGGAACTTTCTCCAAAAGAAGATGGCCTGGATCAGTGCTCAAATTATACAAACAAAGCTAGATTCAGCAGGCCTGAATCTGGTCTATGCTACAACAACAAGGCACACCGATTTGAGAAAGAAACAGTTGAAATAAGCAGGCACAATAAGACTGTGACCAGAATTCCTAGCTCGGAAGGGTAGAATCCAGCCTCTCCGCCCACAAAAGTGCAGACAACAAACCTTCTTAATGTAGAATAACTGGCCTGCAGCCCAAGTGCTTAAACCAGAATTAATGCACTTTTAGAATAGCAGACACTGAGCCTTCAATCAGCAAATCCCAGCTTAGAAGGATGTAAGCTACCTGTCCTGCCACAACAGTGCAGACCACAAACCTTCTTAATGTAAACAACTGGTATGAAGCCCAAGTGCTTAAACCAAAAGACTTAGGATAACAGTTACAATTTAATCAGGCTACTACCGAGCAGTAATAAATGCAGCAGAATAAATAAAACTGAGTACTTTTAAGAAGAGGCAAAAGCAAAATAAAGTAGGAGGAAACACAAATACAGTAAAAGCAGATGAATAAAATGCAATTTTTTTTGTTAGTAAAGTGCAAGGAGACAGGAAGAAAGAACCTAAGTGGGTTGGCCTTCTCAAATCTTCTCTCTGTATTAAGTAGAGTGAACACTAGACTCAGAATATGATCTCACTGTACTCGGTGCCTTCTATGATCCTTTGAACCAGTGATCCTACTGAACTCCCATGTATCAAGAGTAGCATGCTGTGTCAAGGGGTATGCATGCAAGATTTCTCTCTCTGACCCATTGTGCCTGACACACTGTTCTACACATACGCACCTACGTAACCATGCACATATACAGCCATACCTTGAAGAAGTCACATTTCTGCATTGCCAACATACCATCCTTAGCACTGTATTGGCACCAGGTCCCAACAGCATAGACGTAGAGACACCTGGAAAAGAAACAGAAAAAGCTCTGGGAGACAACAGTCAGTCAGCAATACTAACAGCAATGCAGCATCTTGGAACAAATGTCATACACTTTGATGTGTACTCATGACACATGCCAGCAGGTAGCACCTTACAGGGCATAACACTACTGCACTATAAACTGTCATTAACTGTACTATAGTCACCCTGTGCATCAGACACATATTTGCATGTCTCTGCATCAATGGTATGGATGACAGGGATGTGGCACAGGTATCATCATATGCACAGGGTGTGGTGTGGGGTCGCCAAAGGTCTAGGCTGTGCCAGACAGTTGATATTGTGTGTGTGTGTGTGTGTGTGTGTGTGTGTGTGTGTGTGTGTGTGTGTGTGTGGAGGAGTGTTGGTCAGCTGGGCCATGGGAGGAAGCTGCTTGTGTCTGGTGGTGACCTGAATGTGACAGTGATGTGTGAGTGTGTGCATGTACACAGTTAAGCCACATGCTAGCTCTACATGAGGGCATGTTAGACAGCTGCAGACTGTACATGGCAAAATGTACAGTTCAATGTCTCCGTTCAAGAAAATGGAAACTGGGTCTGCCAGGAGTGGCACTGGCACCACCATGCCTAGGGTTAGATGTGGTACTACTTGGTGATGGTGACTAGTGCCTGCCAGGTCTATATCCCTCATGGGACTGCCCATGACATCATGCCCATGGCCTGCCATGTTATGGTGTGGACATCACCCTCCCTTCGGTAGTGCTGGTGGTACTACCACTACAGGAGTGTGATTGTGCATGGCTATCTGGGCTCTTAGCTGATGTTGTTGCTGACCTACACCCGCATGTTTGATGTCCTACTCCCAGCACATTTTTAGGCACAGACATTGCACAGTTAAGGAGTGACAATGTCTCACCCCACCGTCTGTCCACTATGTTGGAGAAATGATGTAAGGCTTCACCAATGCCGTGGATGGACTTATGAATGCCAGGCAGTGATGGACCCCTGATCCTGAGCATCCATCTAGTGTTGTGTTCAGAACATGCCTGTGTCTCCATGACAGACCAAAACATGTGTTGGATGACACCTCTGACAGGTGGTGGATGGGTAGCAGTCCTCCTTTGAGCACCCCAGTCAATTTGATTGTGTGGAATCTCACCACCTGTCTGGCTGTGGCTACTATTTACATTCACAGTGACATAGTTGCCACACTCTTCTGTTCAATGACACCACCCTCTGACTGTCCAATATCTGTGGCCACAGGGGGCTGGGTATGTGGGAGCATACTGACTGTGTGAGGTGAAATTGGGGGAGGAGGTGCAGTGTTAACCCATGGGAGAGATTCAGCCCCACACAACCTCACCTGTACCTCACAATAGCTATCATCATCATCAGAGTCCAATGAGACACTGACATCAGGTTGTGAAGGGGACAAACTCCAGCCCCCATGGTCACCTGTGAGTAGAGAAAGAAAACATGACTACATTAATTCCTACACTATTATGTCTACTGATCCATGCACACACACACACACACACACACACACACACACACACACACACACACACACACACATACACACACACACACACACACACACACACACACACACACACACACACACACACACACACACACACACACACACACACACACACACACACACACACACATGCACACATACAGGTGAGGTACTATAAATGCATTGAGCATACTACACCTTATTGCTGATCCCATACACAACACAGAAGCAGACCACGACAGACACAGACAAGACAGGCCCTTAACAACATGAAGTGCAGCTATGTTCAGTTGTGAGATAAGCAACATGTCAGTGATGGACCTTCACCTAAAACACAGTGCATCCATTTCCACCATAATAATGCCCCCTTTATAGCAGACTGCCTAGACCTTCACAAAAATATTTGCAAATATGTTACAGCTCCTCAAATATGCTACTGTGATTACTGATGTAATGCAGTGTGATGAATCCCTCCGCAACTGAACATACAAGTATTGCAATATGGCTACGCTTCACAGTTGTGTCCATGGCAAACTGGCAGCCCTTAACATGCCCAGGGTATAGATGAGCCATAACAAAACAGGTTCACATTCACTGCCTACAGGATGTTGGACTCTGGCCACACCAGAGGTACCTATGAAATTTTGTGAGTGAGGTATTATTAGCAGACACAAATGTGGCATTGGTACAGGATAATACGTGCACATATCAACATGTACAGTACAAACTGTGATACTGCCCACATTGCTAACATTCTCACTATGTGTGCACACTTGTGCATTACAACCCCCCCCCCCAAATGCACATTGACCTGACATCTGTGTGCAGGTATGCAGAGGCTGCCACTATGACTGCTACAGTATTAAAGTTGTGACCACAGGATGCTGACCTGGATGCTCCTCTGCTGTGGAAGCTGTGCCACCCACCTCCATGACATATGGGGTTATGGATCTTTGCAAACTGATGGCTGAACCCAGGTTTGTCAGGAACTCCTCTGTGGCCGAGAGTGGTTGTTGTATTGCAGGCCATCCACTGGTGCCAGCATGGTCCCTGGCCACAGCTGCGTCCCTTTGCCGTGCATTATTTATCATATCTGTGGCCCCGTGTCAGACCTGCTCATAGCTCCTTTCCTGTAGCCAGATGTGATTTACAGATGCCATGAGGTCTGCCCACAGTGCAGTGCATTGTTGCTGATTATGGCGACTCCTCGACAGCAGGATCTGGTGATGGAATCCCCATCTGTCAGCTATTGCATCATGCTCCTCTGCTGAAAATGGTGGGTTCTTACATCTGTGTATCACTCCTGAAATACAAGAAGAGGGAAACACATCACTGGACTATATACATTTTCTTCCATTATGTGCACACTCTGCACATCCACATTTGCCAGCACTGTCGTCTGCTATCACATCATTCCCCACCATCTATCACCACAGTATGCATGTGGCTATCAGCAACATAGTGGTAATATATCATGTATTACCCACCTGATCTTGCTGTTCCCTGTTATCTGCTGCATGTTCTCTTAGATGTTCAACTGCATCTTTTCAGTTGCACCTATTACTGCTTATTTATAGCCTGTCTACATTGTATACAGTAGTGTCAGCCTCCTACTTTTGTTTTAAACACCTGGGCTGTAGGCCCTACCCTTAGATCTCTCTGGCATTCCTCCCTCAGATTCTGGAAAATATGGCTTGACAATGTCCTACAGTTTCCCCTGTCAGTCTGGTTGATATGGGCATCCTGGCACAGTGTAGAAACTGTTTCATGTACATGGACAACCATCTACAAACACCATGAAGGAATACAATTTCTGAGAGATGCAATGACATTAGGAACCTGCATTCCATGATATCTCCCTCTCAAGCCCACATATCTGGCACCAAACAGGCTATCAACACAATATGTGCACCTCTCACACCACCCACACTTATACAACACATATTCACATATGCATAGGTCCGCAACATACAAATCCACAAACAAAGGAGACCTCAGAGGTAAAGACACACATGAACTCCACAGTCCTCCACAGCACATACCATGCATAACACACACCTGTGACCCATAACCACAAAGGCATCACCATTAGTCAAACATATTAGTCATAGGAAACTCCATTGTGAGACACACAAATGTGCCTTTCACTAGGCTGTATATGGGGAAGGTCACAGTTACTTGTCTGTCAGGTGCCAGAATCTGCCACATCACATAAGAACTGCTGTCTCTTAGCAATAGGTACTGTTATGAGTCTGTCACAGTCCATGTTGGTGTGCCTGACCTAAAACATACCCTGCTGGACTATATGCAGTGAGACATGATTGAGCATGCTGATTATGTGTCCCAGGCAGGTATGTCTCTAGCCTTATGCAGCATTCCGCTGTCACGCAGAATGATGCTGAAATACATTCAGGAAATGATTGACCTTAACAATTGACTTGGTTTCAAGTGCCATTCCAAGGTGATCCAGTACCAGATAGCCTGGGATGATATGATCAACAGATTATGATGCTTTGCCAGAGAAGACCTCCATCTGTCTTAACTGGCCTTCAGGCATCTGGCAATGGTTCTTGCCACCCCCATAGTGCCTTTATTAGGAAAAGTGGTGAAGTTAACACTACCAATATATGGCTGTCAGCACATCACAAATTGAAGGTCATGTTGCTAAATGCTACAAGTCTAAACATGAATCTGCACTCATTACAAGCAATCTTAACCCTGGTAAATGCTGATATTTTTGTAGTCACAGACACATGGTTCAAAGCTGCAGAGAGCACCCCAGCCTTACATGGTCAAACATCCTATCATTCAGTCATACCCTAAGGTGTGGGCAGTTAAACAATGGGATGTGGGTTTTCAGTATATATGAAAAACATACACACCTCCAGGCTGTTCAAACAGTAAGCCACACAGGGGACACTGCAGGTGCAGTTAACCATTGCAAAGACACCTATTCAAGGCATAGGTAGCTACCGGACCCCACATGTGACCAGGAAGCCCATTCTGCCTAGATGGACCTAATCAACTCTATCAGGATTTGAGTCTGTACCCTGATCTTGGGTGACTTTAAGTACCCAAACATATGTTGGAGAATGTAATCATGCCAGCACACAAATGCCCAGAGATCCATCGACAGTGGAAATGAAAACACCTTGGATCAGGTAGGTGCTGCCCCTTCATGAGATGAAGGTCTGTTGGAGATGATATTAAACCAAATTGGTAACCACTGCAGCATCACTACAGTATCATCCTCTGTGGTCAAACCAACCAGAAAGTGGCCGCGTTTGCAGTCACCATCTCCCACAATACTCATTTAGCTAGAGTGAGTCATACAAACAACTCCATAGTTGAATACAGCCTCCTAAGGGATGGTATAAACAGCTTTGCAGCCCCTACCCCCTCTGCAGGAACTGGTACCAATATCCAAAAATGCAGAAAAGTGCTACCCGTGCATTTGTATACATGCATGGCATCATGTAAACCCGACAGGACTACATCATCCTCTGCAAGGATATGTAAACCTGTGTGGTGGACATCTGCAATAAATAGTATCTATAACAGGGATGACATACTGCTGTCTGAGATAAAGAAGGTGCAGGTGTCCAATCTGAAGCAATGTTCCCTTAGCCTGCACAACCAAATAAGAGCACTACTGGAATCCTGCAAAGCAAACCCCGAGCCCACACTGGCGACATCCGCTACAGGCAATCATATCTCCTTCTTCACATATCTCTGTAAAATCAAAGGAAGCACTCAGATCCACTCAGTAGTGGTGATCAAGGAAACCAGATATACAAGTGCTGTAAGTATAGCATACTTGATGCCTGACAGAACCAGTGTCACCCCATGTCCCCCCATCAGTACATCAGGACATGCCCAGCACCTGTCCCCTTCCCCTTGTATGTAGGGAGCAGGTCATCAGTGCCACCTCATAGTCATGATATACAGCCACCATGGCAGTCGAGCACATTGCAGAATGCATTCTATATGACCCCAAGCATGACCTTGCAGCACCAAAAGGCACTGTATTCAACCAAAGCCTGAATACCGCCTTTTTCCCAGCCAAGTGGAAGACACTCACTGTCACCCCTTTACACTAAGGTAGGGCATCTACCAATCCAGCACATTATAGACCTATGAGCCTAACTAGGTTGATCTGCAAGGCCATGAAACTGTTTATAATGAACTTTATTAACAAGGACATTGGCAACCTACACACACTCGATCACACACAGTTAGGCTTTGTCAAGGGGAGATCATATCTGTTACATTTGGTTGATCTCTATGACACAGTCACCAAAGCCATGGACAAAGGGGAGACAGTGCACACTGCCTACCTTGACCTGGCCAAAGACTTTGCCAGTATTCCCCACTTGCACATAATAGATATATGCTCCCAACTAGGCATCAGTCCATATGTTACCAGCTGGGTAGCACACCGGCACACTGACAGAACCCACCTAGGGGAAGCTACCTCAAGTGGTAGACCTATAAGTATTAGCATAATGCAATGTTCTGTGTTTGGGCCTCTGTTATGTCTGATTTACCCTTCTGAGGTACAGGGCACAACCAGTGGACTATGGCCAACCATGTATGCTGTCACCACATTCCCTAGTGATATGGACACCTGCCAAGAGGATCTCATGCAGACACATGACTGGTGCCAGAAACATAGCCTCAGGCTGCATACCATGAAATGCAGCATCATCCCCTTTGGGGAGAGTAACATCCCCACATATTATCACAGTACTGACAACATCCTAAGCATGCAATCAGTCAAGAGTGATTTTTTGGACAAAGGTTGATGGCAACATGATTTTTGACCACCATGTTGCTTCCATGTTAAGGAAACCCTTCTACATGGCGCACCTCATATATAGGGGTATGTCATCCACAGACATTGGTTTCATAACATCCATCTAATCCACCCTAATAAGGCCCATTATTGGGTATAATCCCCCTTTCATCATGCACCTTGCAAAGCACATGCAGCAGCTGGACAAATCACAGAGGTTCCTCATGAGGGAATGCCAGGGCCTCAAACATCTACCATACACAGATAGGCTATAAGCCCATCCCTCTACCCAGTTTCATACAGACTCCTCAGAGGTGACCTCTGTCAGGCATACAAGGTAATCACGGACTCCACCTTCATGGGACTGCTGCACAACTGCAAGTCAAAATCCACTCTATTAACCCATGCACATGCCCTCAACCTGGTCTGTGGCATCGACGGGACTTGTTGGTGGGACAGATGTGTGTCTTACAGACTCACCCACTTGTGGAATGGACACCCTGTCCACATCAGGCAGAATACCTCTTTACACCTTTTCAAGCAAAACCTGGATAACTGCATGGCTAATTGGACATATACCCTTGGGATACCACCTATGTCTCTGTTGGACTGGGCATTTGGTGCTGAATTGCATACACATGGACTAAACTCTGGGCTAGGCTTATGAGAGCATCAAGGCCAATAGCCTAGTAACCTCATATGATCCTAGATATACCAGTTTTGGCCCCATGTGCTGTGACAGACTGTGTTATGTGTACACACCCATTACTGCCATCTACCTAGGTGTGTCCCCTATGGGTGATGTTCCAGTACCATGTCATACAGCTACCATCTGACAAATAGGTGAGTAGTACTACAGGTGTATGGGGATAGTCCAGCAACATTGGTGTGACACAATTACAGACAGCACTGCAAACATGCTGTAGGGTATCCTCCTTGTAGGTATCTGACATCCACAGTACACAGATGTTTGCAGAATGTGTATATGTGCCTGATATATGTGGACCTTCTGGCAGACAAATGTGGATGTCTGGAAAACAGTTGGACAATATGTAATGGTTGTTTCCAGACTGTGGGGAAATTGGCTGTCACACACCAGACACCTCAGAAAACAGTTGTGGTACATTAATATCTGGTACTGTATTCATTCCCTTACATTGAATGCTCAATAGCTACACTCTGTTGCTGAGACGTAGCCTGCATCCACCCACTACTACTGGCTATAACCTGATGTCTTGCTGTAGGAGGTCAACAGGTATGCTAACCATAGCTCTTAGGTGATGAGATACAGGTGTGCAGTACACAGTGACTCATCCAGAGTATGTCAGGAACAGTCAGGGACACGTGGACAATGTTTGAACTATGCCTGTGTGACATTCATAGACTGAGAGGACAGACTGACAGTACATCATATGATATGCCAGCTGCATCCACCAGTACTTACTGTCACCATTGTCGAATACACAATCCAGTAGCATTAGTACATGAGCTGACCATTGCTGGGGGGACTCAGGGGCCAGAGCTGTGATCCATGCACAGCAGACAGAACCAAAAGGGAATCCTGTAGGTGCTGGACAGCTGACTAACAGCAGCATGTCATTCCATGATATGTACTACAGATCTAGTGTTGTAATCCCCATTTCATATGACTGCATCCTCCCATCTGTGTCGCATTACACAGAGAATTCTATTACATACCTGGTATAGTACTGTACTCCTTTATGTGCAGAAATCCTGTAGTATAGTGCTAGGATAGTGTAGTCTGTCTTCATAAACAAAGTCACAGACCTCTGTACCATAGGTAGCAGCTTGCCTTTTGTTGGTAATGCTCATGAACAGGTGATTGCCTGTACACCAATCTGTGGCTCACACTTGCTAATTGCATCCAGGACAGCTGGGTTGCATTTTTATTAGCCAATGGCATGGCAACACAGTGCTATATTTCAGGCCTTTATGTAAGGCTTGGTCCATTTCCTGGCCATTGAGAAGAACATTATCAAGGTGTGGGGACTACAGCATCACAGAGGGTAGGTAGAAATACTGTCCACTGTTTGAAATTATCTGGTATGCCCACAGTTTTGCATGGTGCGGTTGGCCATTTTGAACAGACTTTGTGGTAATTTATGGTTTAACAATGTGGGTTGAGGTCAGTAGGGAAAAAGACAGATGTGAGTGTCATACATCATTTGCATCAGAATATCCATGCTGCTGTAGTAGCTGCTGGCCTATCAGCTGTGTATATGTGCAGGGGAAGCCTGTGACACATGCCCCCTGTCACGTGGTCATTCCCCCTCATGCCTTTAAGTATGGGTGTTGTGTGGGTTCCCTGTTGTAGGGGTTTGGAAGGTATGGTAGGTCTACAGCAGGTAGCTGAACATAATGATGCATATGCTGCAGGCTGCAGTTACTGCATTCTGCCCAGGAGTCATACTGGGGATTGTGAACACATTGGGGGACAGCAAGCTGTATATGTTAGTGAGGGAGCAGTGTCAGCTCTGTTGTCACAGCATTGCCAGGGTAAGGGTACCCATAATAGTCCAGGTGAGGCACGTGCTTCTGGTACATATGTTACGTAAAAGTGTCATCCAGATAGTGGTAGGTGACATTTAGGACACCTATACATATTTGTGAAGTGTTTCCCAGCCTTCAGACCTTTGACGTGCTAATATGGGTGGCAGAGACTGCAGTAGCAGCAACCAATTCTACTGGAAATTGCAGGGCTCAGTTGTTTATTTGTTGTATTGACAAGCATGTACTTGATGTGAAACAGACTGGAATGGAAGCCAGGTCTGTGGGTGTCAAAATATAAAGCATGCTGGGAATGTAACAGATAGAGCTACTGAGGCAATATTATTGCAGGTGTATTTGCAAGATATGTATGTATGCATGCAATGTGTTACACAAGATTTGCATGAACATGTGTGTTCAGATGGGTATGACTTGTGGCAATGAACTGTCTGTTATGATTTTGTAATCTCAATCTGCACTGACATGCCAGTACTTCAGCACACAGAACAGGATTTGTAACAACCGTGCCAAAAGTAGATGGCACAATTGTGTACATTCTGCAACAGTCTTTGCAGTTGTCAACTCTACTTGATAATGTAGCCCTCACATACATCCATCAACATGTATTTGGCTGTGTACTGGTTTGGTGTCTGCATCACAGTCCCAAGTATGTAATTTATCCCATTATATGTAAAAGTAGTGTGCCACTGGCAATCAGGATATGTTTACAGAAACAGGTGCTATTTATTAGAGCTGAAAAGCCTAGTGGGCTAATGCACTGTGCTACAGTTGACAGAGTCCAGATTCAAACCTTGCCAGGTGTAGTTATTTTTTCTGATGTGCATCACTGGCAATCAGGATATGTTTATGGAAACAGCTGATATTCATCAGAGCAGAGTGGCCTAGTGGACTAATGCACTATGTAGGAGTTGACAGGGTCTCTTGTTCGAGACTTGGAAGGGGTAATTATTTTGGTAATGTGTATGCATAACAGTGTCAGGTAGATATAAAGTGATTAAAGCAGTTTTAAGTGGGTTTAAATGGGTTTGCACAATGGGGCACACTGCACCGCCCTGCTAAGCTCCACTTAAACCCATGCTAATTCCAAAAAAAAAAAAAGAAAAGAAAAAGGTGATGATAGGAAAGTAGTGAAATGGGGCAAGCAGGGGGGAAAACAATGTAAAATGCGGGTAGGGATGTGTAGGATGAGTGTAGGAAAGGACCATAGCTCTCCATTTCTTGTACAGCAACAACTGTGTAGGTTGTGGGACAATTTGGAATTTTGATCTTCATATCCCAGAGAAAGGAGTGTGGGCAACATAACTTTGTTGATTAATTGCTGTAATGATTGATTGTGGGCAGTGTAGGTGTGGGTGAAATGGGGAGCTATGTATGTGGCAATATTTTTTTGTGGGACAGATGCCCATTTTTTTAAGGAGAGAGTGAAATTTTGGGGAAGGGATTTAGGTATGTGTGGGGAGATAAGTTGGATAGGAGAGGTAGCATTTGCAAACAGACAAGACAGACAATACAGAAGACAAGGGGAGTGTATGACACATGAGGGGGTAAACACATTGAATGGGGATGGCGTTGTGGAATTGGAAAACCAAGTGCCCCCAGATGGCAGCAGTGGGACTGAACTCCCCATCCATGGGCAGTCAACACTGCTTCTTCACGGCCCTGGAGGTGGCTGTGCTAGGGGCTGGGTGCTGGGTGCCAGCCTGTCCCTCCAGGTTCACCAGTCTGCCCTCACTCTGGCACAGGTGATCATTCAAACCACATTGGATGATCCTGTGCACCATCCCTGGTGTTTGTCAATGGGGGACCACTCCCTCTCTGCACCCGCTCCCTGAATAGGGACGAGCTCCATCCCTTGAGGCAGTTATGCCCATAGGAAGTGCTGAACCAGTGGAGGGTGCAGCTCCAGGTTGGGTCCCAGACATGCTGGGACCTGGTGCCATGACCAGCTGAGGTAGGGTAGGCAGATTGCCGGGAACTGGCCTACCCAGTTGAGCTATGGTGTTGAGGTTTTTCAAAGTGTATAGATTAGTATTGAAGAGAAAATGTGGTTAGTTGTAACAGCATGTCAGAAGAAATCACATAACCCAGTAATGTGACATTGCATAGCATATAGAACACAATAATACTTGGGATAATAATCAGTATTGTAACAGCATGTCAGTTACAGCATAAGGCCAACAACATAGGTAATTCAACAAGGTATGTTTGTATGTGACCATTGTAATACATAAACATTATAAATCACAAGTCTCAACATAATATTTTGTGAAGAACTTATGTTAAAAGTAAACCATACCCAATGTATAAGAATAACAAATTAAGATGATGATAAGGGGTGGGGGGGGGTACATGCCATTACTACCAGTATAGGCTATATTGTTTGCAACAGAACTCTTATATACTCTACAGGTCTGCCCTTAATTTATGTATACAAGTGCCCTATAACTTCTGTAGCACCTATATAGCTCTCAAGTTATCCACATGGGACAGTATTGGCCAAGATGTAACACCTACAGGTACACAACTACAGGGGACTATTACATAGGTTCATAGGTTCATAGGTTCATACTAGGCTATCTGCCCTAGGGCATTTATAAGCCTAGCCAGAGTGTGTTTGGCTTTCGGCACTCATTTTAAATTAATTTTGCTATGCCCTTTTTCGAGGTTAGTATACTGTGCCTCTAACAGTGACATAGAAGTGATACCCGGGGTAAACCTATGATCTCCCATCCACTCATCAAGATTCCTCTTGAAGAGAGTCAATGAGAGACTCTGCCTAACCTGGACTGGGATTTTATTCCAGAGTGAAGGGAGCCTCTGGGTTATGAATCTGTCCCTCCAGCATGTCCTATTTATTTCAGTGCTGAGGTTCAAGTCTCTCGAGCGCGTAGCTCAATGGGATTTCGATTTTCTGAGGTGCAGCATGTCCATTAATTCCGGGTTGGACATGGCTTTATACGTCAGGCACAGATCGCCTCTGAGCAGGCGGTATGCCACTGAGTAGAGCTGGAGTTTCTTTAACCGGGCAGCATATGGCATCTGTTTGAGCCCTTTGATCATCTTGGTGAGGTACTTTTGGGGTCTTTCCAGTTGCTGCAGGTGTCTGGTAAGGTACATCCCAAAAGGGGCATTGTACTCAATTATGGGCCTGATGAGGATGAGTAAAGAGGCGATGACCTTGATCTAGATGTGAATCCCTTCATGATTAAGTGGGCTATATAAAATGTTTTTCTAACCACTTTGGCCATGTGGTTGTCAAATGAGAGATTGCTATCAACTTGGGTCCCCAGGTCCCTAATTACTTCTTCTGTACTTAATGGATTACCATGTATGTGGTAATTTGTGGGCACTTTGTTTTTGCCAAAGGGGATGACTATACACTTTTTGGCGTTTAGCTTGAGGCCATGGCTCTGGCACCAGTTGTCTGTTTCTATGAGGCCCTTTTGGTGGATGCTTGTGTCGGCTGGAGAGTTGATTATGACGCCCAGTTTGCAGTCATCTGAGAACTTGGTCAGCTACAGTCCTTCCGTGTTGGCCTGTACCTCCGAGAAATATATACCAAACAAGAGAGGTCCCAGGACTGAGCCTTGTGGGATGCCACTTGTAACTGGTTTGGAGTCTGACATGGCTCCAGCAATTCTACCCATGTGGGTTCTGTCCTTGAGCCTGTTTGCAACCCATCTAGTGACATAGGGGACATATTTAAGCTGGTGAGCTTATCTATAATGCCCGAGTGGGGTATTGTATCGAAGGCTTTTGCAAGGTCCAGGTAGGCTGTGTGGACCACCTTCCCCTCATCAATGGCCTTGGTGACTGTTTCAAAGAAGTCAACCAGGTTTAAGAGGCAGGATCTGCCCTTAACAAAGCCAAACTGGGAAAGATTCAGTGTATATAGGTCCCCAATATCTTTATTTATGAGGTCCATGATGATCCTTTCCATAGCTTTGCAGACCAAGCTAGTCAGGCTTATGGGGCGATAGTTTCCAGGATCCGTTGAGGCACCACCTTTGTGGAGAGGAATCACTGTTGCTGTATGCCACTCTTTGGGTACATATCCTGTAGTAAGGCTGAGATTGAACAGCAGTTTTATGTTTGGGTTTAGCTCTTCTTGGAGTTCATGTAGGATGCAGTCCGGGACACCGTCTGGTCCCATTGATGCTCTGTTTTTTGCTTTGGAGAGGGCGGCTCTTACCTGAGCGTCTGAGATGTCAGGGGGGCAGCACTCTGCTGGGATAGATATTTGCCCTTTTGGTGGGGGGGGGGAGAAGTTTGCGCTGAACCTGTCAGCTAGGATGTTGGCAATGTCTGTGGGTTTAGTGTATTTTTTGCCATTTTGGACTAATTCTGAGCATATCTGGGAATTCCCACCCAGGTTCCTAACATAACTAAAGAAAGCCTTGTGATTATCCTTAGTGTCCTGTGCAATTTTTCTCTCGAAGCTGGCCCTAGATGATTTTATGAGTGCCCGTAGTTTTTTGCTAATACTGATCAGAGATGCCTTCCCTTTTTGGGATTTTGCTCTATCATGTAGTAGCTTCCTCCTTCTATTGTATAGTTTGTTTATGGCTGGGGTCCACCAGACAGGACGTCTGCCTTTGGAGGATTGGGTCTTGGTTTTATTTGGGATTGCATGATCCATGCATTCCTGAAGGTGTTCATATAATGCGTTTATAAAGGATTCTGCAGTCTGGGCCATATTTTCCACAGGTCCGGGGGCTTTGAAGGATTCCACCTCAGTTTTGAGGAGTGTGAAATTTGCATTAGAGAAGTTTTTCACTGTGGTTTTCAGGGCAGAGGGTGGAGTCGGGATGTGAATATCCAGTGAGATTAGTTTATGGTCTGATCTTACCAATGAGGGATACACTTCTGGTCTGGAGCATAGAGTCCCCATGTTGGTGATGATAAGGTCCAGTATGTTTTCCCCTCTTGTGGGAGTGGTAACAAGTTGTTCCATAGCATTTGAGTTTATAAATTCTAGGAACCTTTGGGCTAGGGTGTTGGAGCTAGTGTAATGTTCCCAGTCTATGTTTGGGTAGTTGAAGTTGCCCAATATAATGGTGTTTGGAGAGACCTTCATATTTTCAAGTGTTCTCAGGAAGGCCAAGTGGGGTTCCTGGGTTTGGGAGGGTGGTCTGTAGCAGGATATAAACTGGAAGGCTGTTTTACCCACTGTTAGTTGCACATGGATAGTCTCTGATACTTCGTGCTGTGCCACCAACCTGGAGGTGTGGGTATCTTTGACAAATATTGATACTCCCCCTCCTTTTGTGGTTCAATCCAAGCTTTGGGGCTGAAAAGCATGGTATGAGGTATAACCTGGTAGTGCTGGGGTACTCTCGGGAGCCTTAAACCAGGTTTCTGTTACTGCATAGATATCGATGTTTTCCATGCTAAGGAGAGTTTTGAGTGTGTGCATCTTGAGGTTTAGACTTCTGGCATTGAGTAGCATTACTCTTAGTTTCTTATCCCTTGTGATACCTATGGAGGTGGGTTTGTCTTTTGAGCCTTGCCTAAAAAAGGCACTATGGGGGTAGCAAGAGCATTTGCCAATATCCACAAGCCCAGGGGTGACAGGTGCAAGCCGTCCCTAGCAAAGCATTATGGCTTGTCGAGCATGTCATCCCAGGCTGACAGGCATTGAATCCCCTTTGAATGACATGAATCCTTAAGCCAATTGTTGAAATTGATCATCTTGTCTTCATATTGTGGCATCATTCTTGGTGAGGGTAAGATGCTACTAAAGGACAGGGTCATACCGGCCTGGGCTACATGCTCAGAGAGCTCCTCTATGTCTATTTTCATGTAGTCCAGGGAGGTACGTATGTGACTACCAAGGTGTACTGTGGACTGATGTAGTGTGACTGTGCTATTGAGGCAAATCAAGTGGCTGTTAAATCTGTGTCCCAGGGATTTGGCAACAGTGATCACAGTCTATGACAAGGTGACACTTGAGAGACATGTATCGTGCACAGTACAGAGAATTTATGCTTATCATGCCGGCCTGGGCAGGCATGGGGTTAGACTATCAGCAGACATTCACAGACACAGCAGGCATACAGCCATAGGAATATTAAATAGTTTCATGGGTTTTAATAACTTGTATTAGTATTGTACTTGTTGACTTTTTATTTACTGCAGTCTTATCACCTTGCTGAGTGATGCTGTTAATACTCTTGTACATCTGGACACACAAATTAGTAACCCATTTGAACAGGTTCTACACCCATTTATTTACCTGTAATTCCTGTGGGGAGAACATTTGTTAACAATACATAACAATTTCTATTAATATGTAATAGTACTTGTCCATGGATTCGAACCCTGGTCTGTGTGTGACAAAATGTATTTCATATCTAGTGTTTATCATGCTGAGCTACTAAGCCCTTATTGAATACTGATTGACTAATTTATGCCTAGAGTTCACCTGGTAGCAAACTGTGACCTGGTGATAGAGGTAGAGTGTCATACAAGGCTGCAGTGACACTTGAACACACATGCATGAGATTCATGCATGACAGAGATAATAGGTGAACTGTGTATTAATACGTGTAATGCAGGTGCACACATTTAACCCCTACTGGATGGGAATATGTGTGATGTGTTCAGACCATATCCGAGTACTGGGTTACATAAATCACCCATATACAGTTGCAGATGTTATATTTATAGTCTACAGCTAGTACAGTTTCATACTTGATTGCAGCAGTGCAATTAAGTTCAGGAATTCATATAGCTGAAATGCAATGGTTAACACAAGAGAATCCTGAGATAAACACACTATTATACCTTGCACCGCACAAACCCAGTGAGCTGAGTCGAGCAGTGCTTAAACTGGCAATGCTTAGCAATGCTTAGCCATGTGCAAACCAGCTTAGCTGAGCTGGGGACTTCTTCAACAGGGTTTGCTTAGCAGTGCCCAAACCAGCTAAATGGAGCTGCACATTGCTAAGTACTACTAAAACAGGTCATGTTTAAGCACTACTTGGGTTGGCTTAGCAGTAGTTAACACAGCTTAGCTAAGGGCAAACCACATTTAAAAAAAATAACTCAAATTCAATTATTTGTTCATTACTACTACTTTATTATTATGTATATGTATTGCACTTCTATATTTCCTGACCTGATGTATTTTAATTTCTTTATCTTGGGGTGTGTATTTTAGGTATTGTAGACTTGTGTATAACTGGATCTTTTCTCCTTGGATCTTCACTGATAATGGGCTTCTGGCCCAGCTGGCCTAACCTGATTAACATATGTCAATACATACATCAATAAAATAAAAATTAATTTATAAAACTTTGCTATAAGATGTAAAAGCTGAAGGGCCTGTCTGTGTATTCAAACCATGCAGCTACTGCATACAGGGTTATGACTCTAACCATTCAGCTATGTGGATATGATGACTACTACTATATACTTCTATATAGCTCTCAGCTAAGTTTAAGCACTGCTGAGCAGCACACCACTCAAACACATGCAGCTATGCTTAAACATGACCTTTGAAGTTAAAATTAAAAGTATCTGGTTTCTATTTTTAGATGTCTGGCACATGTCCATTGCTAAGCGCCATGCTGCAGAAACACACACACAAAAAAAAGGAAACAAAATATTTAACTTTTATATTTCAGTGCCATCCGGCCCTTTGACAGTGCAGGGGGGTTACTCATCTCTGGACACTGTAACACATCCCCTACACTGATTCAGTAGCCGTGTTACATGTTTCTCCCTCAGTAGCATGCCTTCATTAATATGAAAGGCATGCAGCAGATGAGGAGCTGCAGACATGGCCACAGTACCCTCCATGTAGGACTATGTATCTTTATAACTTTTCTGTGCAGAGAACTTAAAATATACATACATTACATTTACCCTATGTATGTTGCTAATGGGTATTCTTTAATCATCAAATTTATTGTTGTCTTAGAATATTCTCCAGGCTAGAAAAAAGTTGCCCTGACACTTGGCACTCATGATTTTACAACATGTTATGCTACCTAGCAAACTCAGATCATAGGCATGTCTAGTAACAGTGGTTACATTGTCTCAAAAAACTCAGATCTTAGGTATTCAAGCACTAGCACTTAAAGTTCCACAGAATGTCAGATTGTAGGTATTTTAAGCATTGGTTATATTTACTTACATACTCATATCTTAAGCACTTCAAGCAACAGAACCAGACTTGCTAATGGCATCTTACAGCAATCTGAAATTAAATCTCTGTCCATGTAATATTTTCTGCATTATTTCTATTCCATTTAACTTTATTGTCGGTGGTTCTTTTCTTTAGTGTTCAGAATGTCATTAGTTTCTTACTGTTTTATTGTTACTTATGATGTCTCAGCATGTCTCCTCCAGATGGATACACATGACAATCAGATTTATTTCATCTGGCCTCTACTGGTCCAAACATTCATGTAAAACAGCATCATTTTACTGCAGCTTACAACTAATAAGCTGACAGCTTACAGTAAAAATAAATTGCAATGCATATCCATATAAACTTTCTCAAGTCAAATATAAATTAGCCATAGGGAATTGCATCAGGGATTGAAAAGAATGATTAATGAAAAATACAAAACCTCTTTCAAAGGGAACATTTGCTCTAATTATGCTTTATTATCATCATCATGACTAGGAATCAAAAATAATACTGGGCAAATTATGATGTTCTTTAAGAATTCATTTTAGACCCAACTATTAAACTGATTATACAAAGGGCGCCTGTGACAAATCCCATAGATTGCATAATTTTATAATTGTACTGTATGATTTCCAGCTCATTGTACGTGATGATAATTTGTAATGATTTCCGACTAGGCAGAGATCATTCTTTTTATTTTTTGCTATGCTACAATTAAACCTCTGGCAAGGTACATAGCTGTCAGAGGGTTATGAGCTTAGCAGTAAAACAATATAGCTGACTAGCATGTGGGTGTTTCAAAGAAAAGCTATGTCTAGGCCCACATGAACTCAGTTAGCTTAAAGCCACAGTACATATAATATGTTATGCTAACACTGTATTATTTTATAAATCTGAATGGCTGTGAGATTCTTAAAAATGTAGTGAAATATAAAACCTCACTTGTTAATATAGTGTAGCTGTTGTGATTTTTTTTCAGTCTGACATGCAAACATGGATCTTACCATCTGCTAAGGATTGCTTGCCCTACTTAGTGTGTCCTGTTTTGTAACTGCTCAACAAGCTATAGACTAATGTTTGTCTCACAGGTTAAAGTTTAAACCTTTCTGCCATGCAAGAATATTTCTTTTTCCTATGCATTTTTGATTTGCATCCCTTTCTACCATTCTAACCATATGAAACATATATGTTTGCACTTTTCTGTTCAGTTTTCTCATGCTGTGCTTGCAGAACTATTTTTTTGAGAAATCACAAACTGTTGTACCTCAGTGAAATATATGGTAATATTTCTTCTTTCCCCTAACAATAGTGTGCACCTATCAACATCAGAAAGCAATGCTTATTTTAAAAACTTAAGTGTTACATTCTCTTCTTTTTCAGATATTATTATTTTATCCAATGGTCTAATATGAGTCATCCTCATCTATTTATTATTTTGATTAATGCCAGAATCCTCTGGAACAAATATCTGTTATTTGCTATATCTTAGCAACAACTGAGTTTATTTTGCTACTAAAACCTTTTCCATTCTCATTCAGAAGTGCTAGTTATACCAGGTTAAAATGACCATCACAATTATAGGTCTTAACTCTAGTAGTGGTGGTGTAGTATCTACTGTGCCATAAAGAAAAGCACTTCCCCAAATATAATTATTTATTTTAACTTTGCTTATAAAGTCAAGGAACTGATTCAAGGACCATTGTCAGATATAACCCTGTCCTGGAGAGAACAAATAAACAGAAAATGTACATAGTTATCTAAATCTAAAATGTATATACAAAATATTTGTACAAAAAGCAAATAATTAGTCAAAAAGAAAAACACAACTATATAACAGAACTGGAAAAAAAAAAAGAGTGCAACCAAATCTTATAGATGCATACAAAGACATTGGTTGGTACATTATGGTAATTAAGATAAATAAGACTTTGGTGCAAACAGTGCATTTTAGCATTCACAGTGAGCTGAAAAAATAATTTCCACCATTATGGTAATTAAGATAAATAAGACTTTGGTGCAAACAGTGCATTTTAGCATTCACAGTGAGCTGAAAAAATAATTTCCACCATTAGAAGATTTTAAAGAGATTCAGCCAATGAACAATAGTTATGGCAGCACAAATGAACAACCAGATTGAACATTCGAAAATGATATACTCTATAAAAATAAAAGCACAGCATAATAAGCAAACACATGTTTATACATTTATTATAAGCCAATACATATTTCTTCAGGTTAAAAAAAAAAAAATCAAAAAAACACAAAACGTCTTACATACAGCAGATACTGTGTAGTGTAAATAATTATCTATTTACAAGATTAATGAGAATAACAAATTGCAACACAAGGACTGAATATGTGAAAACTTTGCAACAGTGATAATTTTTGAAGCATATTATGAAACTAAAAACTTACACATTAGAATAAATATGTGGCAGTGTATTAAAAACATGTAGTTGTATTTTCTGCAAATAAGGCTTAGAGGATACAGCATAATTCAGACTATAACCTGTGATGCAATTTTGTCTGACATGCTATTTTAACTCATAATGTAATAAATGAATTACTGCAATCTTTACTCCATTCATACGTCCTTCAGACTTGTAAAAGTGACCATTTAAAACTCACTAGATGATCAGCATCATTAATGTTTATATAAACCATTGCAATTATTCAAAGTTATGATTTGCATTCAATTTTATGATCTGTTTACAGCATACAAGTTTTCTTTTAATTTTGTACCTGCCAGTTTAGTGATGTTTCTAGGTTTTTATTATATGTATGTTATTTTGTAAGTAACTTGAACCTATCAGTGGGTTTTTCACTGATAATAATGCATACAAATATAATAAAATGTATTCAAAAATCTTACTTTATCATCCCATTATGTCTAGCACTTTACCAGTTTTTAAGGGCTTATGAAGAAGAAGAAACATGTGGTCTAAATTTTAGGATGTATAATAGATATAATAACTTGAAGTGAATGAAAGGCAAGCATGGAAAAGATGGCATGATAACAATAGCATAATCATTTAAAAAACTGATAAGAGGCAGCAGTTGTTTGGTCACATTTGCTAGGTGACCATTATTAATACTATGTTAAATTATACTTGTGCTTATATAGATGTGAAAGTGGGGTAAATTAAAACAATATTTAGGAACTGCATTTTTTTCCCTTTTTGCATGGCTTAATGTATAACATGGACATGCCCAGGGATCTTTAAAGTTTCTTACATGTAACACTTGCTGAAATCCTAAAAGAATGTGAACCTTTCCCATACAATATACATTAATTAATAACACTTTGTTGGTGTCTGTCTCTATAAAGAATGTTATTGTAATATTTTAAAGATATGCCGCTTTAGGAAGCATGCACTAGGGAGCAGAGACTAGATGGCACTGAGTTAGCAGCTTCTTTTCAGAGCTCTGCATTTTGTTACATTATTGACAGGACAATCTTCTACTTTATTACTAGTTTTAATCTCTATATCTTGTTAAATACATTTTTTTATCATTTTGGAAAGTTTGGCATCTTTTGAATGTAAATTTCCTGTCAAAATACTTAAGAGAAGAGTTTTCCCTAACACACTGAAGGATGAGCAACTTGAACAATAATCATATTGACTCTGCTATTAAGAAAGAACTGCATCAAGTGACATCAGCATCGCAAGACTTAACCATTAAAACTGATGGATTTCAACAAAATGTAAAAGAAGAAAAAAGAGAACAGTAAAACAAACAGACAAATATATTCAAAGGCTTGTTTCAAGAACTTCAAAGAAAAATCTCAGATATTGAATATGCTGTATCTGACATTGATACTAGACTTAAGGAAAAGGAATTTCAAATATTAGCTCAGAAAAATCAAAATTCTTGGTTACTGGAGAAACTAGATGACTTAGAGAACAGGGAGAGAAGAAATAACAAGAATTTTTAGTCTACCAGAGTAAGTAGAGGGTGACAACATGATCTCCTTTTTAACAATATGGATATTTAAGCTACCTAAACTTTTCTTTTGGAATAAAAAAGAGAACACAGATCTATTTGGAAATCAGACATCATAACTGCATCATCGAAACCAAGATCCATTATGGTCAAATTTCTATCCTACCTAGACAAAGAACGGGTACTAAAATCTGACTGGTCGAAAGCACCAATCAAATTTGAACAAACAACCATCAGATTTGATAATGATTATTCATCTAAGACTATGGAGCTAAGGAAGAAAACATGGCTATTAATAAAGTACCTTAAACAAAACAACATCAAAGCACAACCCATTTCCCTGCAAAAATAAAACTTCTTTTATATTCTGGCACCAAGATTTTTCCACTACAGAAGAAGCTCTTAATTTTATCAAGAATAATAACATCATTTACTTTTCAGATGATATGGACAGGCTACCTTCCATTTCCAAATGATCACCAGAAAAGGACACTTGGTCAGATGTAAAGAAAAAGAAACAAAAAATAGAGGTTTCTAAAACTACATCTTCTAAAAAATAATATGTCATTACCACCATTACTTGTCTTGCAGTATCTTTCAAATTAAAAAGCTTAATCTTTTATTATTTATTGCTTGTCACAACATCATCACATCAGGTAAAAGCTCTTTTTTTATATTATTCTCTTATTACTTTTTTTTATTTTGATCCAATAACAAGGTTTCTTAGAACTTAAATAGCTGTTACATACAGTACTGCTTGTTACTCTCTTACTGTTTCCTTCTCTCATGGCTTCTCTCATGGCTGATGTTGAGGTGGAGAGGTTGGATGATGAGAAAAAGTGCTGTTGAAGGGGGACTGTCTGAACAGTAATGTTTTTTTCTTTTTTTCTGATTCCCTTTTGTCTCTTGGCTTTTGCTTTCTGTTTGAAAGCCTGATGATTTGTTTAGTGGATATTGCGACACATTTCTGTACTTGATTTGTTTGTTTTATGTGGGGAGATGTGCTGTGTTGCTGATAGCGAGTATTGCTCTTTGACAAGGAAATAGCTTTTTTTTTTTAAAGCTTCCTGTTAACTTTCTTAAGAGCTACTAATTGCAAGCCTCTCCTGTTTCACTTGTGAACAAACTTCCTGCTCTGTTTTTCGCAGTTGTTGCCATGGATCTTTAGAATGAGCTTAAGAATGTTGTACTAGAAGTTGGATAAGTGTCACTTTTTCTTGACTCTAAATTAAACACATTTATTCATTATATCTGTCCTTACACACCTGCTAAGTGCCTGTTATACTTGATGTGAGCACCATCTTCTTTCTAAATAGTAATACGGCACTCCAAAACACAAAAAGATGTGGAAGCGTCATGTTAACTATTATAAAACTGAAAAATGTGAGTTATTCCTGTTGTTATCATATTTGCAGAAAACTAAGAAAACAATAAGTATATCTGTTATATTGTATATATTCATAGACATCACTAATTATGATTCTGTTTATTACTGATATAGTTCTTACAATGCCCATCCAGCCTTGCATGCCATAGATTTAAAATGCTAAAGGTGACGAGCAGTGTTTCAAAATAATCTTGATTTTTTCTTGGAAGACAGCACAATACTTGTCCATGTATAATCAATAGCACACACTGGATTCCATGCGGATAGAAAATTGTTTCTTAATACTTTTCAACAGACTTATTTCCTATAATAGATATAATCTGAAAATAATTCCTGGCTGTCAGTTTCAGGACATGTGGTAACAAAGAATATTAAATACTGGTGGTGGGGCATTATATGAATAATTTTGACTGTTGTCATATTTTGAGCCAAATGTTAAACCCTCGTTTATATCAATAGAAAATGTTCTGGAACTATGATAAAGAAGTGATATGACATTTTCCTTTTTTCATAATACTCTGGGGACAATTGACTGAAACACATTACCATGGACATTTATAAAGTATAGTTTCTAGGTGGTGCTATACCAGTCAAAGAAAATAACTTATGACTTAATCTTTCTTTTGAATGTTAAAGCTTCTGAAGTACAGGTTAGCATTATGTAACAGGTGTTCTAGTGGGTACCTGGCCTTTAAAGACATCTCCTTGCAAAACACCTCCACCATACAGAAACAACATCATGGCTCTCAGAGCACTCTACTATAACAATTTTCTGTGAACAAAAGCAAACCTATACAGAAAAGTGCACAGATCAAGTTATTATTAAATGAATACAGTGCTGACATTTTAATAACTGCATGGACATTATTGTTTTTATGAAATCTATATTGACAATACAGGACCTCCTAATTATATGATAATATTTCAAGCAGGAAGGACCAATTAATTTAGATATACAGAAATCAGAAGTAATCACATAGCAGACTTTCATATAGATTGTTTTGTAATTCAAATGATTTTAAAATTAGATTTCTTTGTTTCAGAAGTATTGCGCAACATTACTTTATTCATTTTGAGTTGATGTCAGGCTACAGTTTTTTAACATGTCTAGGTTATTTTCTTGTTGGAATTTCAAGAAGTATAGAATTAATTCTACTTTCACTTTCACTGATAAGTAAATAATTCATCTCTTAAGCAATGGTCTGCATTCCCAGGGCTAATGTGCAACCTACCAGAAATGAAATACACAAGGCTTTTGAAGAAATACAGAGTACATTATTTCACTATAAATACTTTTAACCACAGAACCTAATAGAGGATGTGGAGCCAACAAGCTAATCCAAACTGTGATCAGGGAAAGCAAAGCAGCAGACATTTCTGCCATCTCATTGCTGCCTTTCCAGTAACTTGCTAACAATAGTATAATTTCTATCAACGATAAATTTAGCATCATGTGGATGTGTAAAACTAACATTATCTGATCCCATGATACAAACTTCTTGTTCACTTAATTAGACAATTATTTTTTTGCCCTGTTTTCTTTTGAGTGGCAATTTCAGAATATACTTTTCTTAGTACTTTGGTAAAACTAATATAGAATTAAACAAACATGCCGATGAGATCTGTAATTATTTATGTGACCATATGAGTATAAGTTATGAATAATTTTAGTTCAGGAAATGTATATAGAAGCTTATCATTGTTTTCTGTTTCTTCCTTCTTTTATTTCTCATCTTTTTTGCCTTCAGAGTTAATTATCCACATAAAATAAATTTTTGCTCAAAATTCCCATATTATTTGTCAATAACTCCAGAGCTCTCCCAATATGTTATTTTGAAAAACTTTTTTTTTTCTTCTTTTTTTTGGTGGTTATGTGCTGGGGGAGAGTTAGTCTTAAGAAAATGTTTTTTTTTTTTTCAGATGAGAACTAGGAAGAATAATTATTCTATGGACAGGATTTTAAGGAAAATAATATGATATTTAATACTCATACTTTTTTCTTTTCCCCAAGACCTTAAATTACATATATTTGTTAATTAAAAGATTACATTTAATCTTAATAAACCATTTTTTCTCACATAAAACATGGAAAGAAATGTATTATCGTTGAATGTTAATGGTCTAAATAATCATCCTAAAAAAGGGAGAATCTACAAAAATATTTAGAACTTAATCTTCTTCTTCTTTTGGCTTTTCCTGGTTAGGGTTTGCCACAGCGGATCATTAGTTCGCTCATGATTGGCAGTGGAGTTTTACGGTGTTGAGTTACCAGCCTTCCACAGAAGGCACACATACACACACACACACACACACACACACACACACACACACACACACACACACACACACACACACACACACACACACACACACACACACACACACACACACACACACACACACACACACACACACACACACACACTCATGCCTAGGGCCAATTTAGAGTGTCCAATCCACCTACAGCATGTCTTTGGGATGTGGGAAGAAACTGGAGCACCCGGAGAAAACACACGCGACCACAGGGGGGACATGCAGACTCCACATAGAAAGCATTATAGCTGAGGATCAAACCAGAGAACCTCTTGCTGTGAGGTGGCAGCCCTAACCGCTGCACCACCAAAATATTTAGAACTTAATAAACCTCATATTTTATTTCTTCTGAAAACTCATTTTGCACAAGAGATGGCCACTCAATTTTGGAATTTTAGCAAGTATATAATTTTATCTCATTATTATTTTAAATCCAAAAAAGTGGAATAGGAATTTTATGGCAAAAGGAGATTCAAATACCTCAATTTTTATTTAAAAATGAAGATAAACAGGGTTTATTTACTCTGATCACTATAAAATATTCTGGCAGGATTTGGACTTTGGTAAACTTAAGCTGGTTTCCAGAAATGGGAAACAAAATAGCAAAAAAAATTTAGATTTTATTATAAATAATTATATAGGTAATCTAGTCCTATGTGATAATTTTAATTGTATATTACATTATTCTGAATCTAATTCAAGTAGACAATTCAAATTACTTCCTATAGCAAAGTTTCTCAAAGAATGGAAAGACAGTTTTAATATAAAAGATACATTTAACTTTAAAGATAACAGCTCTTTAATTTTTCTCATTACTTCTTTAATTATGGTACTCAAACGAGAATTAATAAGTTATTAATTTCTCAAAATATCTTGTCTAAAATAACTAACTTTATCATAATTCTTTGTCCTTTTTCATATCACAATGCATTAATTTTAGAAATAGAAATAAATTTTATAAACCTAAATGTTATCAATAAAATTCCATCATATATTACCAAGATGAAAGATTTTGTACTATTCAATGAAACTCCTAACTGTAATCTAAAATGATTTGGGATTCATTCAAAGCATATATTTATGGGAAAACAGTTTGGTGGTACAATATAAGTTAAAGGAATGGAACAAAGAATTGCTAGAGATAGAATTAAAGTTAAAAGATAATATAAAGAAAGATGAAGATAGATCTAGGCAAAATAAGGAGGAGATAAGAAAGTTAAATTATAAATAAAATGAAATACTACCACATAAAACTGCCATTAGACCTAGAAAAACTTAAGATTGCATCCCACTCAAGCTCTCCTAGACATATAAGAAATGTCACCAGAATAATTATTTTTAATCCAGCAATAATATTATTAAAGAAATTAAAAATCCCATTACAAATAAATTAAACTCAGACATTGGTGACATCTTAGAAAATTTCAGAAATCACTTTTCATTCTTCAATGAATCAAATATGAATGGAGAGGAAAAATTATTAGATAATATTGATTGCACTTTAATAAAAAAAAAATCATCCTTTACAGAAAGAATAGTTCATTAAAACCAATTTCTCTATTAGAAATTATTAAAAAACAAAAGTTATTAAAACTAATAAATCTCCTGGAAATGATGGAATAATGGATGGTACAGTGGTACAATGGTAGTGGTGTCATCTCACAGCAAGAGATACTCTAATTTGATCCTTGGCTGGAGTGCCTTCTGTGCGGAGACTGCATGTCCAAACTGCATTCATGTTGGTTTCTTCTGGGTGCTCAAGTTTTCTCCCACATTTCAAAGATATGTGTTTGGAGTGGTTCTCCCCAGGCTTTCACTGAAAATTGGATTTGTTCCAAGTTGGTCTTTCCCGGTAAACAAATGCTAAAAATATATATGTGAACTATATAGATTATTCCCCCAAATGATTATAGTTATTTTACAAAATGTTTTTTTTTCAAAAGTACAAGATATAAATCAAATCCCACCTTCATGGAAATGCTCACTAATTACTCCAATTTTAAAGAAGGTAAAGATCCTCAAGAATGCTCTTCTTATTGACCTATCTCTTTACTTAATGTAGATTGCAAACTATTCATGTCAGTCTTAGCTGATGGAATGAAAGAAATGCTGTTAACAATAATTAGTTTAGATCAATCAGGATTCACTTACAGAAGACAAACTTTTGATAACATTAAACAATTAATTACACTAATAGATGTGATGAATAATGGGGAAACTGAATCTTTATCAGTCTAGATACTGAAAAAAGGATTTGCCTCTATACATTGGGAATACTTATTTAAAGTATTATATTTGTTTGATTTTCCTCCTAATTTAATTAAATTGCTGAAGAATGTCAATTATATTATAATAATAAAGCATATATAAAATTAGGTTGATATACCTCTAATTTCATAAACTTAACTAAATGAACTAAACATGGACACCTCCTCTCCCCTGTATTATTTAATTTAGCTATTGAAATATTTTCCATTCTTATTAATTCAAATAATAGGTCTAGAATTTAATAAAAACAAAAGAAAAACCCAGCCAAGCTAGATTTTCCACTGTGTGATTCTTTAAAGCCTATTGTATTAGAGGTAACATGGGATATATGCAAATGATAACAGGTGATGTTCATCATGTTACCCTGCTGCAGTCATCACACTTGGGTTATCCTGCCATCAGGCGGTCCCGCAGTTGGCCAAAGTCTTGGTCTGGCATCGGTTGCTGTCGCTTCTTTCCTGACGTCAGTGCACCAGGGGTATATAAGAGGCATCCAACGCCATTTTTTTTAGTCTTTCTTGCCATGCGGTGCCCGAAGCAGAAGCAGTATGCAAGTGCCAGTCGGCCGACACCTGAGATTTACGAAAAATTTCAGTCCGAAGTCTTCAATAAAGCTAAGTACCCCGTTGGGGAACCTTTTCTTGCCTCAGTCCGATGTCAGAAAAAGTTAATAATCGCATTTCTTGTGGGAAGCAAATACCTCATAAGGACTTCCATTTTTATTGTATTCCTTGCCTAGGCCCAGACCACGATGTCACAGGTTGTCAGTTTTGTGCTAGATTTAATAAACGAACTATCAAATGCCGTTTTGACTTCGCACAACATTACTTTGTTAGGAAATTTAATTATATCATGCCGTCGGAGCAGCCGATGACTGGCATGCATAAAAAACGCAAGGATAAGGACAGGCAGCCTAGGACCAAGCCAGACTCTGAGGCCTCTGCTGGGCCTGTCGCCGGTTCTATGGTTTTCAGTGAGGCGCCTACGCAGCCCCTGACGACCGCAGAATTGGAACCCCAGACAGCTGCGAATTCTCAAGCGGAGTGTACTAGGCCATCGCAGCCATCTTCATTAGGCCCTTCCGACACCAGAGCAGAAGGAGATCCTGGTGCAGTAGAAACACCTTCGGTTGCAGAAGGTGTCTTCAGACCGACTACACTCACCATTAAATCTTATGCTAAGCTTAAAACTCCATTAAAACCAAAAAAGACTGTACATCACTCTACAGTTCAAGGCCCCATGCCTAAGAAACAGATGCTTAAGATGGCTGAAGATTTGATTACCCTAATCAGGGGTTCCCATCCCCCTCCAGATAAAAGACCAAGACAAGAGGAGGATTATGCTTCCTCTGACCAGGTTTCAATTTCCTCAGATTCTTCTGAGGAACAGGATTACACTTTTCCCCCTTATGAAGACTCTGATGCTGAAGACTCTATTCCCTCAGCATCTCCCCCTGAAGACTACTCCTTTGGGGAAACTTTACACACCATGAGGGAACATTTCCACTGGGAAGGACAGGACTACTCTGATTCAAAGAAAAGGCTCAGAGAGTTCCTTTTACTACCCCAGCACAGACCACTTGCTACCCCTCCAGTTTTAGACATTGTGGATGATGTTTACTTAGAGTCTAGTCTAAATCCAGACTCTCTACCGCCTGCTCCAGCCAAACCAGACAGATACTACAGAGTACCTGACTCACACAAATTCCTTTATAAAAGCCCTGTGGCTGATCCAGAAACAATTTCCCAGGGTCCCAAAGGGGCTAAAGCTTCTATGGCTAAAAATCCTGTATCCTCTGAAAGGGATTCCAGAGCCCTAGATAGATGGGGAAAGAAGATATACACCTCAGCTACTCTGGCTATGAGAGCATTAAATTGTCAGTTTCACATGCTGAAATATCAGCAATTCCTAATGTCTCAATTAAAACAAAAAATGAGCACACTTTCTGAACAGTCTGAATTCAAGGAAATGCAGGATCTGTTGCATGCAGCTGAACAGGTGGGCAAACATACTTTACAATGTGGATTTGATTCATTGGAAGCTTCATATAAAGCAGCTGTTACTGGGTCTGTCATACATAGACATGCTTGGTTAAAAGAACAAACCCTACCTGATCATGTTAAAGCAAAATTATTGGATGCACCTTTACAGCAGGATGTCTTATTTGGTGTCAAAGCAGAACAGGTTTTAAAGAAAATGGAGGATAAGGCAAAGTCTATGCAGACGGTCAAGGATTTTTTACAGGTACAACCCCCTCGTTTCAGGAGAAATTGGCCAACAAAAAACTGGTCCTTTCCAGCTTCTGACAGATAACAGAGGGGCAAATACAGACGCCCAAGGGGCAGAGGTCAGTCCCAAGGCCCTTACAAACCTCGCCAATGGGGTACTGCTACCCAGAAGGGAGAAGAAGACAGGCCCCAAGTTAGCAGAAGACAAACACAATGACTCAACCCTCAAATTCCCAAGCAAATCTCTCTTGGCAGCTCCCTTGGGAGGAAAATTAGCACTTTTTGCAGACAACTGGCACATCATCACAAAAGACAAATGGGTCCTAAACATTGTCTCACAAGGATACAGATTCCACTTTCATACCTTGCCAAGGATAAAAGGAATGCCAAACCTGCCACCGAATCAATGGGCAGAAGCACAAAAACAAATTACAGCTCTCATGGACATGAGAGCCATTCAACAGGTACCTACACAGGAGCAAGGACAAGGATTTTACTCAAGACTCTTTCTAGTCCCCAGAAAGGACAAAGCATGGAGACCCATTCTGGATCTTTCAATTCTGAACACCTATCTGCAAGTACCAAAATTCAAGATGCTAACACTACAGCAGCTTCTTCCCATGCTGTGCAAGAAGGCTTGACTAGTAATGTTGGATCTCAAGGAGGCATACCTGCATGTCCCTATCAGACAAAATTGCAGACGATACCTCCGCTTCATTGCAGGTTCAACCCATTATCAATTCTCTGCACTGCCCTTTGGCTTATCTACTGCGCCCAGGGTCTTCACAAAATGCCTGGCACCAGTAATTGCATACTGCAGACAAAGAGGAATTCAAATATACCCATACCTGGACGACTGCCTTATTCAAGCAGAAAGCAAGGACATTCTTTTAAAGCATCTGGCATTTGTCAAACACCTTCTAAGTTGCCTAGGGTACACAGTAAACGAAAAGAAATCAAAACTAGTGCCCTCACAAAACATAATATTCCTGGGTGCCAGCTTGAATACAATGGCCCAGATGGCTTATCTCATGCCAGACAAGCAACAACAGCTGACTCAATACTTCAAAATAATGGCAACAAAGACCCAACTCCCTGCAAGAAAAATTCTGCAGGCCTTGGGATTCATGGCATCTTGTATACTACTAATACCATTTGCAAAACTGCATATGAGGAAATTACAATGGTACCTGAAAAGCATATGGACTCAGCACAGCCAGAGCATAGAAACAATGATACCACTCATTCCCTGCCTTCAACAGGAGTTTTTATGGTGGGCACAGGCATGTCACCTCAACAAGGGTCAGCCTTTCACCTTACCCACAGCCAGGCAAACTTTAACAACAGATGCATTGGACTATGCCTGGGGAGCACACATGGCAGGACAGTGCATTCAGGGCAAATGGACTACAGATCAAAGGCATCTGCATATCAATCAAAAATAAATGCTAGCAGTACAGAATGCCCTAACAGCCTTCAAGGACCTCTTACACCCAGGACAACTAATAATAAAGACGGACAATACCACAGTAATGTGGTACATAAACAAGCAAGGGAGCACACATTCCTACCCCCTATGCAGGCAAGCAATGACCTTGTGGAACACAGCACTGTCTTACCAAGTTCAACTACAAGCACAATTCCTGCCAGGAAAGAAAAACACATTGGAAGATGACCTAAGCAGAAACATCATGGATCCCCACGAGTGGAAACTAGATCCACAAGTATGTGCAATGATAACTCAAAAATGGGGATGCCCAGACATAGATCTGTTTGCCAACCCCCAAAACTACCAACTTCAAAAATTTTGCACAAGGACATTCCACCCACAAGCTTGGAAAGTGGATGCCCTCTCATTCAGTTGGAAAACATTAACAGTGTATGCCTTTCCTCCACTGCCTCTTCTAGCAAAGGTACTGCTGAAAGTCAGATTAGAGAGGCCACAAATGATACTCATTGCACCAGACTGGCCATGCCAGAACTGGTATCCAGTTCTAAGGAACATGGCCCACGGCCCACCAAGAACTTTACCACAAATTCCTCACCTGCTCACCCAGCGAGACAATCAGATTCTACACAGCCAGCTCAAGACTTTAAACCTGGCTGCATGGCAAATTACCTAAACAACCAGCCAACACCTCTATCCAAAGTTGTTATGGATGTCATTCTGGAGGCCAGGAGGTCTAGCACCAGGAAAACCTATTCAGACAAATGGAAAAGATTTTGCGCCTGGAACCAGGCTAAAGGCCAAAATCCCCTTGATCCAAACATTCCTCAGATTCTACAATATTTAACTGAGATGTTGCACAAAGGACTTTCCTTTTCATCTATTAAGATCCATGCCTCAGCAATTTCAGCCCATTACAACACGGATCCTCCTTTATTTTCACATCCACTCCTAAGACAGTACCTCAGAGGGGCTAAGAACATAAGACTGCCTAGGAGAGCACCAACACCTACTTGGGATCTCAACTTTGTTCTGGAAAAGTTTACTCTGCCACCCTTTGAACCAGCTTTTTCAGCTGATTTAAAATTTCTTTCATGGAAAACTGCCCTGCTGCTAGCAATAACTTCAGCTAGAAGAGTCTCAGAGCTACAGGCACTAATGGCAGTGGAGCCTTTCCTTATTTTTCATCAAGACAGAGTCTCTCTATGAACTAACCCTTCCTTTATGCCAAAGGTGGTATCCAGTGTGGCCCTATTCATTTGCCCACCTTTTTTCCAAATCCCCAGAACAAAGGAGAAAGACTCCTGCACTCTTTGGACATTCACAGGCAATTACGTTACTACTTGGATAAAACTAAGGCTTTCAGAAAATCTGACCAGCTCTTTGTAGCCTATGCTGCAGGATCACAAGGAAAAGCTATCTCTAAACAGACCATTTCAAAATGGATAGGACATTGCATACGTTTCTGCTACACGCATCATGGGAAACCGGTACCTGCTAACATTAGGTCCCACTCTACCAGGGCCACAGCTACATCAGCAGCCTTTCTCAGCGGGGTGCCAACCAAGGATATTCTCGAAGCTGCAATTTGGAGTTCAGTGCACACCTTCACCAAACACTATCACTTGCCTCTATATTCTAAGACTAGAGCTGGTTTTGCCACTGCAGTTTTGCAGGGCCTACTAGCTTCTTCTAATCCTGTTTAACTCCACCACCCATCCTTAGATTTGGGATTCAACCCAAGTGTGATGACTGCAGCAGGGTAACACGATGAACATAGTACAGTTTTGTACCTACCATAAATGTAGATGTTTGAGTGTTCACCCTGCTGCAGTCCAGGTTACCCTCCCTCCATCCCCTCTGAACTAACTAGACTTATCTATACCTTTCTATCCTATACAACCTCTGTGGTGTATTTGCTTGTGACTGAAGGTATTGTTTTATATATATATATATATATATATATATATATATATATATATATATATATATATATATATTTATATAGCAATATGTATTGTCTACCTATTGGGGGCACCTGACATCTGGGACAAGAAAAACTGAAGAAAATGACGTTGGATGCCTCTTATATACCTCTGGCGCACTGACGTCAGGGAAGAAGCGACAGCAACCGATGCTGGACCAAGACTTTGGAACTCTGGCTGACTGCGGGACCGCCTGACGGCAGGATAACCCAAGTGTGATGACTGCAGCAGGGTGAACACTCGAACATCTACATTTATGGTAGGTACAAAACTGTACTTTTCAGCTATATGGTAGTTTTGAATGCTCATGACTTTTTTTTTAATCTGTTGTGGGTAAGTTCAGTGCAATAAAGTCAAATCCCACTAGCTGTGGACATGCATGTTTCAGCCTAAGAAATCACAAAGTGAAAATCTAGCTTGGCTGGGTTTTTGTTTTGTGTTTTACTGATTTTTTTTTCTGTATGATCTTGTTACTAATTGTCTTAGTTTATTAGTTGGGATATTTTGCACATCCTAATAGTTATAGACAACAGCTGGGTACAACAATGTTGTGTTTTCAAACATTAGCCAAACAGCTCAATTATGCTGTGCTGATGAGGCCATACGAAGGCTGAAACATGCATGTCCACACCTATTAGGGTTTGACTTTAATGGCCTGAATTTGTCCATAACAAACCTAAAATGAAAAAAGTCATGAGCAGTCAGAACTGCCATAGAGCTGAAATACCTGATGTCTTTAGACGCTTATTTGCATATATCCCATGTTACCTCTAATCAAGAGGTTTTAAGGAATCACACAGTGAAAAATCTAGCTTGGCTGGGTTTTTCTTTCTGTTTTTACTGATTTCTTTTCTGTGTGATCTTGTTAGTCATTATTTTAGGTCTAGGATTTAACAAAGAATGTAGTTGCAAATGAATGCTGTTTGTTGACAGTATTCTAACTATTAAAAATACCCCAGAAACCTTAGAATAATTAAACAAAATAATTGGTAATTTTCAAAGAATGTCAAATCTACACTTTAATAATTCCAAACTGAAACATATCTAAAAAACTCATTCAGTGCAAGCATTTCATTTCTAGGTGAAGAAACTAAAAATATAATATATCTAGGCATTCACATTTGTACTACTGCAGAAGAAACCATAAATTATAACTAAACTGTTTAGATTCCCAAAAATTGTATATATAACACAATCTCTTGTATTACCACCAAATGAAAAGCAAATAATAATAAATAGATGTTTTATATTTTTATGGTAGCCAAATAAATATAGGTTGAATACAAAACATCACTTCAGACCTTGGAAGAGTGGGGGGTTGAACTTTCCTAATATAGAAACCTATGGAAAAGCAACAATCATAAAATTATTCTTACCTGGTTGGACATAAATTACACATCTAACTGCAAAAAATCTACATCTACAATTACTGAATATCAATAAGCTCAACTCTTTGGACTCAGTCAATATCAAATTATATAACCTGTTTTAGGTATTTATCTGTAAATATAGCCAAATATCTACAAACTGCCCGACTAAATCAACTTACTTAAATTCAATCTTAAAAAAAATTTAAAAGAATAACAGTAACTAACTCTAATTACAAATTTTGGTTTGAATCTCTAATTCCCTTTTCACTGAGGAAAAGTTTTATGAATAAACTGCCTCCATGTATTTTTAACTCTTGGAATGATAAACATCTTTAATATGGATATCAATGTTTTGAAGGACCTGCATGTAAATCTGTTAAAATTATTTAGAATTTAATATAAATAACAATGAATTAAATTATTTGCAATTAATTGTAACATATTTTAAACTAAATTGTCTATTTTTCCTAAGTCTGCTTTACTTGAATTTCCTGAATGGATACTAATGCTATTTGAAATTACTTACAAACAACGACAATATAATAGTTTAATTTTGAAAATTCATCAACGTTAGCATTTTAAAAAGAATTGTCTGTACTTTTCACTGATCAAAGTAAAAATCAACTTCTTTCCTCTATTAAAAAATACATCTTGGTCCCTTTATTGTAATATATTTACTTGGAAATACATATCTAAATCATTTATAACCCCTGTTAGAGTTGCTAAAATGATAAAACGAAATCTCTCTGGAAGTTGGAGATGTAATAAGCAAACTAAAGCTAACTGGTCACATATGTTTTTTTAATTTTCATATGGTACAAAACTTCTGGGTAAAAATTTAAAAAAATCAAAGCATTATGGAATGATATGGTTATCTTAAAAGAAATGGTGCTTTTTAATCTTCTAGGAACAGATAAACAAAAGAAAGACTTTTCTTATTTAAATTGGTCTATACTTACAGTGGCCAGGAAAAATATTACTAGGAAATGGAAATCATCTTCAGAAATGAAATTTGAAGACATTCTTATTTTTCTAAAGGAAGTTGCAATTAAAGAAGTCAAAGTAAAAAAAGCAAGGATATATCCAAATAAACTACAGAATAATCCTTGGGTAAAGGTTTTGACCATAGTGAATTGTCATTTGCATCTGCTTAATTATTTGGACTATTAAGTTTGCTTTGTTCTAATTATTACTTTGTTGGTCTCAGGTTCTTGTAAGTAAATATTGTAAATAGTTACAACTTACTTGTTCTTTAAAACTATGATTCATCATATTTTACATCGCATTGTGTTTTTAAAGTTCATTGTTTATAATCTTTGCTTTTTTTTCAAAATCTTAATAAAATATTTCAGAAGAGGAATTCTGTAACTGCAAACAGATTATTGCATGTTTTAAGTTGCCACACATTCCACAATAAAAAAAATATTCCTCATGGTCAGTTTATCAGCATCATATATAACACAAAATGATTCTTTAAATATTAGCAAGCTTTACAGAAGAAATGAGTCCTTTTTTCAGAAAAGGCTTTATTAATTAAAGAAATTAATAAACATCTGTGAAGGCAGTTTGTGTCCTTGGTAATATAGTGATTGTCAGAAAAAAATGTTTTATGACATCACAAACATTTAGAGTGAAACCTGATAAATGTATGCTTTTTTTACTTTACAGATAAACAGAAGTATAGACAATGATTAAACATAACTGTGAAATCATTTGATCCAGTCATGAGGTAAGAAATAACAATGTATCATATCCTTAACTTTAAAATCAATTGCCAAGACCCTGGAAGAAAACACAATGAAGCTTACGGACACCTGTTGGCAGTTGTTGGTGATATCCCTAACTTTCTTTATAAACACTCTAGGAATTTAAAGTTATTTTTGGAATTAAAACATGATATAAACTGTGAGGAGGCACTTTCATGTGCGTATGATACTGTCAGTATCAGTAGAAAATTAATTACTTCTAGTTTCCAGAAACCATGGCACATTACTGTTTATTTGCATAGTTGGGTAGATTGTAATTTGACTTGATTAGTCTTATTGGCGCATGTTCTTGCTGAAAGTTTTATGCGGGGTGAAAATAGAGTGACGGCTTAACAATTGTAACAAAGAGCATGTATATGCTATAAACAAAAAATAGTTCTGTAACCCTTTTTATAAACGTGTTAGTAATGTGGATCTTCTAGCCCAGCATTACATTTTTCACTTTTACAAGGTTTATTGAAAGACAGACAAGGTAAGAATAACTGTTGTGAATTATTATACTGACAGTTAAAATGGCAAGGGAAGTTGAAATGCGTCATGGGTTACAGTCTTAATGTTGACATATCTTCCTTTTAGTCTTGCTTACATACATGAGAAGTGAATATTTTTAGTCATATTCCACACATGTTGCATAGATTAGTTGTTTTCATTAATTATGTGATTGGATAATTATTTACATCACACTTTGTATAAAGTATTTAAGAAGTTTATTGAACTTGCAAGCTAAGGTAGAAAATGTTATTTATGTAACATTTGTTTACCGGGAAAGTCTGACTGGGACAGAGCCCATTTTCAGTGGAGACCCAGGAAGAAATACTCCAGATGCATGTCTTTGTAATGTGGGAGGAAGCTGACAGGAATGCAGGGAGGACATGCAGACTCTGCACAGAGGGCACCCCAGCCAAGAAACGAACCAGAGAACCTTGTGCTGTGAGGTGACAACACTAACACCTGCACAACTGCGCCACCCAAACATGATTGTTACATACAGAATTATGAACGCTAGCTTTCCTGTTCTATATTGTTTTATTTTAAAATGTGTGTACTTGTAGAAAAGGTTGCGGTTATTTTAGGTGTCAAGTCTTGTTATTTATTTCTAACATCAAATGTATTGTCATTTGAGCACAGTGTCTATATTTGTTCAAAGTCAGCCTCCATTCAGTAGTCAGTTATAACTCCTCCTCATAAGAGATCTATAAAGTTACTGTTAAGGGTTAACCTTCAACATTAGTGATTAGATGCTACTGTATATCTCTGTATCAGTACAGGGGAACACATCATTTTTGGTTGATTTTAATAGGGTGTTGCAGGGAAATTTGTCTCACATTTTGGGAGATTTCAATTACCTTAAGGACATATACTACACCAAAAATAAGTATAAGAATGCCTTCTTAGGTATTATGTTCCATGCAGTTGACCATTGGCTGCCCCAAGGACTTCTCCTCATTCACAGAGTCTATCAGGCTCTTCTTCCTCCCGTGGAATATCTTGATCCCATGCATGGGACCATTGAGGAGATCAAGGCATATATTGATGCTTAGGAGTGTTCGTAGGATCCTAGGATCATAGGAGGTTACTAGGCTATTGGCCCTGATGCCCTTATAAGCATATCCAAGAGTTTAGCCTATGTTTAGACAAATCATCACCCAATGCCCCTGTCCAGCAGGGACACTGGTGGAATCTTAGGGGTATATTTTCTGTTTCCCATACAGTTATCCAGGTTGCACTTAAAAAGGGGTAAAGAGGTGATCTGCTTGATGTGGCGAGAGAGTCAGTTCCATAGATGGGGGAGTCTCTGGGACACAAATCTGTCCTACCAACAAGTCTTGATGATGTCACAGACCAGGTTGAGTCCATGCGTGTGGGTTACTCAAGTGGAGCTTGACTTGCAGATATGCAGTAATCCCATCAATGTGGGGTCCGCGATCACCTTGTATGCCAGACAGAGGTCACCTCTGAGGAGTCTGTATGAAACAGAGTAGAGAGTTAGGGCTTTTAGCTTATCTGTGTATGGTAGATGTTTGAGGCCCTGAATTCTTCTGGTGAGGAACCTCCGTGGTCTCTCTAGCTGCTGCATGTGCTTTGCGAGGTACATGCCAAAAAGGGCATTGTACTCAATAATGGACCTTATAAGGCAAGAATACAGGGACATTATGACCTCCTTGTCCCTGGATGAGATACCCTTAGTTATGAGGTGGGCCATGTAGAAGGCTTTCCGTACAAAGGAAGGCAACATGGTCATCAAAAGTCACGTTGCTATCAACCTGGGTGCTCACATCCCTCACAACTGATTGCGTGCTTAGGGCATTATTATTAAGGTGATAATTTGTGGGGACATCACTCTCCCAAAGGGATGATGATGATGCATGTTTTGGTATTCAGTTGAGGCCATGTTTTTAGCACTAGTCATTTGTCTGAATGTGACCTTCTTGGAAGATGTCCACATCCCTAGGGGAATTGATGACAGCACCCAGCTTGCAGTCATCTGCAAACTTGGTCAGCCATAGCCCATTGCTTTTGGCTTACACCTCAGAAAAGTATATCCCAAATAACAGAGGTCCCAAGACTGAGCCCTGAGGTATGACAGTTGTTATGGTTCTACTGCTTGAGGTGGCTTCCGTATTTTGACTATGTGGGCACTATCATTGAGCCAATTTGCTACCCACCTGGTAACATATGGATTGTTGCCTAGTTGAGAGAGTTTATTTACTATGCCTGAGTGGGGAATAGTGTCAAAAGCTTTGGCCGGGTCAAGGTAGGCAGTGTACACTGTCTTCTCCTTGTCCATGGCTTTGATGACTGTCTCAAAGAAGTCAACCAAATTTAGCCGACATGACCTCCCCTTGATGAAGCCTAACTATGTGGGATCAAGTGTTTAAAGGTTGCTAATGTCCTTGTTAATGAGGTCCATGATAATCCTTTCCATGGTCTTGCAGATCAGGCTAGTTAGTCTGATGGGTCTATAATTTCCTGGATCAGTGGATGCTCCACCTTTGTTTAAAGGGATGACAGTGGCTGCCCTCCACTCATCTGGGATGAAGACAGTACTCAGGCTTTGGTTGAATAGGGTGCCTAATGGTTCTGGAAGTTCTTGCCTGAGTTCACCTAGGATGCAGCCTGTGATGTTATCGGGTACCATGGAGGCTGTATTTTTTGCCTTTGAGAGAACAGTGATGACCTGTTTCCTAGATATAAGGTGAAGGGGGCAGGTGATGGGGATGTCCTGATTTACTGATGGGGGACAGAGGGGTAAAGTTTTTGCTGTCAGCCAGATAGTTTGATATATATATGGCATTTGTATATGTGGTGTCCTTGACAACCAGTTCTGAACAGATCTGGGTGCTTCCTTTGAGGTTGTGGACATATGTGAAGAAGGCCTTGTGATTGTGTCTAGTAGATGTGGCTAAGCTGGACTCAAAGTTTGCTTTGGAGGAGTTCACTAGTGCTCTTATTTGCTTGTTTAGGCTAAGGAGAAATTGCTTCCAATTGGGCACCTGCTCATTCTTGGTCTTGGAAAACATTATTTTCCTTTTGTTATAGAGTTTATTTATTGTAGATGTCCAGTAGACATGTTTACTCTTCCTTGCAGAGGATGATTTAGTCCTCTCTGGTTTTCCTGATTCCATGCATCTATATAAATGCTCGTATAGTGCTTTTGTGCAGTTTTGGATATCGGTGCCAGTTCCTACATAGGGGGAGGGGGCAGTGAAGCTGTTTATACCACCCCCCAGGAGTCTGTAATCAGCTTTGGAGAAGTTTTTATGTCTGATCATAGCTAGAGTGGGGTTGGGGGAGATGGTAACTTCACATGTAACTGCTTTGTGATTGAATCTTACTGGGAAGGATGATACTATAGGGATGGTGCAATGGTTGATACCAAGTCCAAAATATTATCACCTCTTGTGGGGGTATTGACTAGCTGTTCCAAGGCATTTGCATTGACAAAATCAAGGAATCTCTGGGCATTTGTGTTCTGGCATGAGTAGTTCTTCCAATCTATGTTTGGGAAGTTAAAGTCATCCAAGATCAGGGTTAAGGCTTGAATCTTGATAGATTCAAACAGGTCCAAATAGGCGGACTGAGCATCTTGAGTCAGATTTGGGGGCTGGTAGCTAACTATGATTTGAATAGGGGTATTGGCAATGGTTAACTGCACCTGGAGTGTCTCCTGTGGTCATAATGCTTGACCAACCTGGATGTGTGTATGTCTTTAATTATATTTAAGCTCTTTGGCTTTACTGCACACAGTTTTGGCTCTGAATGTATGATAGGGTGAGTAACCAGATAAGGCTGGGGTGCTCTCTGCAGCTTTGAACCAGGTTTCTGTGACTCCACAGATGTCAGCATTTTCCAGGGTTAGGAATACTTTCAATGAGTGCAGTTTCTTGTTTAGATTCCTAGTGTTTTGCAGCATGACCTTTAATTTGTGTTTTGTTGAAATTTTAATGTTGATAGTTTTAACCTCATCGCTTTTCCTAAAAAAGGCACTATAGAGGAGGCAAGAGCCTTTGCCAAAAGCATGAAGCTCAGATGACACAGATGCAGACCATCTCTGGAAAAGTATTATGGTTTGTTGAGCATATCTTCCCAGGGTGTCAGGTACTGGATCCTCCTGGAATGACACCAGAAACTAAGCCAATTGTTAAAGTCATTCATTTTCTGTTTGTATAGGCATCATTCTGGGTGATGGCAGAATGCTGCTTAAGGCTAGGGACATACCTGCCTGGGAGACATAATCAGTGAGCTCAATCATGTCTCAAGTCATTCACATCAACATGGAATACGACTGAGTCATAACAGTACCTGTTGTTGACAGACTTGAGTGCATATGTGATATGGTGGATTCTGGCACCTGACAGACAACTAACTGTGACTTTCTTCTTATCCAGCTTGGTAAGAGGCACATCTGTGTGTCTCACAATGTAGTCTCCATCTGTATGATGTATATGTTGGGTTCATGGTGAAGCCTTAGTGGTTTTGAGGCAAAGGTGTGTGGACTATGCATAGTATGTGGTGTGCAGGGCTGTGGAGATCGCATGTGTTTTTGCCTCTGAGGTCTCCTTTGTTTGGGTATGTTTATGCGGAAGACATTCACCTATGTAGGTGTGTGTTGTGTAGGTGTGGGTGGTGTTTGAGGTGTCATGATTGTGTTGACACCATTTCCGGTGCCAGATATACTGGCTTGAGGGGGAGACGTTCCTGCCCTAGCTTCTCACCTTCTTGCATACACTTGTAGCATTCAGGGAAGGACACTGACATGCAGTGATGCATGCTGGCATATTATCCCACCTCTGATGTGACTAAGCCAGTGATCCTATTCCCTAAGATGTTCTCTTGGATGTTTAATGCATACAATTTGAACTGACTGCAAACATTCTTTTGGAGAAGCTAACATTCTTTGCATTATTTTAGCAAACTGTGAGTCACTTATTTATGATGTAAATGTTACTCTCAGGAAGATTAGATGATGACAGTGTTGTAATCACCATGAAAACTAAAAAGAGAAATACATAATGATCGGGCATTTAAGATCTACTCCCAAGTGGATTGTGACTCTGAAATTTGAACTTCTTAGATGAAACTTGAAGAATGACATTTTGTGTAGTGTAACACTGTTGATAACTGCTCTACCACTTTTATTCCAAGATAAAATATTTAATTGAAAGATATATTTTGGTAGCCCCTTACAAACTTGGGGGTAAACATAAAAGCAGCTTTGTTAGTAGAACTATCCTGTTAACAAGCTGTGTAACAAAGATAAATACATATATAACACCAGACGTTTTCAACCAAATGTACCAAGAATAAATGCACTGCTACAGCTAATAACTTAAAACCGGGCACAGATACTTGTAAAGTTACTTATCATCTTTTTCTGGTATTTGTGCTAGGGGACAATAAAAAGACATTAAATATATATATATATATATATATATATATATATATATATATATATATATATATATATATATATAAAGACAACTCTGCTCAGGACATGGTTAGTGATTTTTAGAGTAAGTCTGGACCACTAAGTTGCCCAATCAATAATATGTACACTTTGCTAACTGAAGTGCATATGTACAACTCACTACTAGACATTAATAAAATACTAGCATGGTTACTGATGATCTCCGAAGTATTTGACATTTTAATTGAAGGGCTGATTTCATTCTATACTGCATAAACTTTGCAATGTTTTTATTTAAAATGATTTTGTTTCACTGGTATGGAATCAGCTGATGTTATTCTTTAGTGGTGTGAAAGAACAGACTCGAAGCAATATCATCCTATTATCTTGACCAATATTTCGAACACACAATTCAAGACTAATTTCAGAATATAATGCTAACTTTACTTTTAGGTACCAAGAAGCTTTATTTATACCAACATGGGTTTGTGAACTCTAGATCATGCAGTATAAATAGTATTGGTTTCTACGATTGTGTTGTGACCTTTGTGGAATAGGAATTTATCTGACACCATACCATATGAAAAAAAAAAAACTTACTAGCAGACATATACCTTTTTAAATAAACAAGTTTGCTGTCATCTTGGTTAGCTATGGGTTATTTATTTGTATGCATATAGAAATGGATATATCTATATATCTATATATAGGTATTCTGCAGGATTCAATAAACTCTGTAGGCTCCATGTAGAGCTTATATGGAGTACATCCATGTACATGGAGTAGCGCCTGTGGTGGCAGTGTGCAATGAATATTCATGAAGGTCTGCACACTTAAACAAGGTTTTGCAGCATGCACCAGTGCATCATGCATCTGGCCTTGAAACCTCTATATAATCGCAGAAAACACTTCCACATACTACTCAAATCTACAGATTTTTGCAGACTATCAAGATGGTTGCCTCATATTTTTGCCTGCTTCTTGTAAAATTGTGTTTTCCTGGCAAATCATTGCCAACTCTTTGAGGACTGACATCAGAAAATAATGACAGACATTTGAGATTCAGACTTTATACACGTCGGAAAATTCATGATAATACAAAACCTGTTATCCTATCAACTTTCTAACTTTGCGAGACGAATATGTAAAAAATTTTCCTGTATTTGTGCCTTTGTCCATGCATTATTTATAGCTTGTTCTAGATGAATTACTCTAACAGTTTGAGAGCGATGCACTTTCGTGTTGGTTTGCTACCTACAACAGGCTGATTACAGGGTAATTTCCTCTCCCTTGTTTGATATATGTTAGGATTATTCTTAATTAATATTGCATGTATAATTGTTTACTGTTCTCTTTGTTTTCTTTTTTTTATTTTCCAAGTTTGCACAATACACTGCTTATTTGCACAACTGGACCACCCATGTATCAGATGTGACACCGATATCCAAAAATGGAAACCAGATGCATTCAGTTAATACTGCTGGTCATCGCTGGGCATTGAGCAAACCTGGTAAGTACTGCTGTCCTAGGCTAATACCATGAAGTTAATAATGAATACTAATATAAGGGACCTCATGTAACTAATCCTGTGGTGACAGGTAAGTGTCAGACTATAGTGCAGACAGTCCTGGGTTCTAGTACAGGGTATGCAAACTTTTATTATAGTGTTGTGACATGAAATCTTATACAGATAAAGTGCTACATAGACAAGTGTTGCTTCACATTCTTGTGGGAAGAGCTGTAAGTTTAGAAATACTGTACACATAGTCTGGGTTTGAATACTGTATATTTCACATGCATTTTACTCTTGTTCCACACCAAATTACATTTACTTCCACTTATAATACCTGAAATAGTTTTGCTAATATGACAGAATGTTGTTGAATGAATAGTTCTGCTCTCCCAGTTGTATAACAGAGTTGCAGAAATGGGTGGATATAAAATAAGCTTGGAATTACATTGCTTGAGATTGCACACTGTCTACTGTTTGAAACATTTGAAAAAGCTGTGCTTTGCTTACCATCGCGCAAACGAATGCCCTTGTTTTCCCATGTTTGCGTGATAGCAGAGTGCAACTTTTTCTAGTGTATCAAAATGCAGACAGTACACACCCTCAGTAGCACAACTGGTGGGAAAGCATGCCATTTCAAGTGGAATTGGCAGGAAATGCACATTAGACATTGATCTTGATCTTGTGCAGATATGGCTGGTGTTGCTGGAGAGGAAGTGTGCTTCAGGGCACAATGTTGAGGTTTTCAAGAGTCCAAGTTCTTTCTTGGGGTCTTGGTTAAGGATCATGCCTCCTGTCTCCTGCAGGGAAACTATACAGGTTCTCAATTCAAATCTGAAGCCTGGTTTAGTTTGGCAAGGACTCTGTCCAGTGTGGCCAGTGTCTCATGCACTGGGGAACAATGGTGTCACCATTTTGATACTCTCTAGTGTAGGAAATGGGATTCCATTGACCATTGGATCAGGGAGTACCAGGCAGGGAGCAACCCACAAATGTGTATGTATTCAATGCATTTAGTAATTTTAAATATTAAAGCTGAATATGGTAAAAAATGGTATTCATAATGCTTTTTTTCCTTCTTTCCACAGCTACAGAAGAGAGGGCCTCAAATATGATGTCCCATGCCAGGTGACTGGTTAGGATGAGAGAAGCATGTGGTATGTAAGCATAATTACTGTATATAAAGTAGTGTTATTGCAACTTTAACACTTAAAGATGGATTACTTGTTATATCATACAGTGGTATAAAATTGGGAATTCATATCTGAACTGTAAAAGCAAGCATGCATACATTACTCTGTAGCATAGCTCTCAACTGTCCATATTTTTGCTGAATATTCAGATTTATGACTCGCTGTTTTGGTCTGTTCATCGTAAGATTTATGGTTGGCAATTAATTGATACTAAAGTCACTAAATAATGAATTTAAAAATGTATATTTACACAGATTCTATGCAATTTTCCATGTGTGTAACAGCAATATTTAAAATATATCCCTATTTATGGGTCCTTATACCCCCATCATTTTATGATTTGTCCAGATATCATGCTCTAAAAGGTCGAGAGGTATAGTCTGCAACACGATGCAACAGTTGCACATTCTTAAATTACAGTGAAATTGAATATATGAAGTGTAAAAGGAAACAGTGGTTGCATTATGCTGTATTCCAATACTACAGTAGTCATTGGCTGTGGGTTCAAATACCACACTCCACAAATATAAAACTCAGTTGTTTAGAATGCTGCTTTAGGTTTTCATCAATAAATACAGTACAGTTACATATTCATCATTATAGCATTTTAAGTGTAGACATTTATATCTGTTGCTTGAATGGCCTGCTGTCAGATGTAATCAGTATATATGGAACATGCATATGTGTAATATATGTATCCGTAAATGATTGCAGAATGTGATATAATCTGTACTATAGTGTGTAAATGTTAGGAAAAGGGTATTATACCATGACCCCCCCAAAATGTGCACGCTGATTGGCCAGCGTGCACATTGTAAATTGCCCGGACTTTTTTCCATTAGTATAACTCTACTTTTAAAACACTGTCTCACTATGTTAAATGGGTTTAACATAGCGAGACAGCTTTAAAATAAGCAACGGAGATCTCCGTTGCTTATTTTAAAGCTGTCTCGCTATGCTAAACCCATTTAACATAGCGAGACAGGTTTAAAAAAACGGAGAAAGCAAGATCTCCGTTGCTTTTTACTGTTTAATATGTTAAATGGGTTTAACATAGCGAGACAGTTAAAATAAGCAACGGACATCTCCGTTGCTTATTTTAAACTGTCTCGCTATGTTAAACCCATTTAACATAGCGAAAACAGTAAAAAGCAACGGAGATCTTGCTTTCTCGTTGCTTTTCCACCTCTGATGTACTGCGCAGGCGCGGTACATCAGAACTGCCGCGGATGCCAGACATCTGCGGAAGGCCAGTAAACAGGCATTATACTATACCATTATTTAAGAAAAGTAATAGTTTCTTTTCTTAAATAATGTCATGGTATAATAGCAATAACCCACTTCTGGGTGTGGGTAATGCTGTATTTACCCACGGTTGGCTTTGTTTGGTCCCTCGGGCTTCGCCCTCGGGACCAAACCACGCCAACCATGGGTAAATCCAGCATTACCCACACCCAGGCGTGGGTTATTGCTATAGTATTCCATCTAATAAAGACATTTCTTAGCAGTTGGTAGTGTTAAAAGACAAATGTAACAGAACAGAGTAAATTGATTGTAGAAAGCTTTGTATATTATCTGTGAAGTTACTAATGTTCTCCTTTTTTCTCTCAACCCACCCCTTCTCTTCAGTTGTTTGTTTTTTTGTTATGGATTTGTTATTTTTTATTATTTTTATATTATGGTTATTATGTTATTATGTATATAACTATAATTTTATTATTATCGTTATTATTATTATTATTATTATTATTATTATTATTATTATTATTATTTATTATATTTTGTTTATGTATAATTTTATATTGCTTTGTTGTTAAATCCTTTTTCATTTATTATTTATCATTGTGTTTGTAAGTATATTTTTTAATATTTTTATAATAATTTACTCTATTATTTTTTCTTTTTTTTATTTTATTATTTTCAATTTTTGGGTTATGTTTCATTCATTATTGCTATTTAATTTTATTTATGTTATTACTACAGCACAGCAGGATAGGCCAGTTCCCAGTGATCTGCCTATGTTCGCTCTTCCCTCTAAAGCACCAAGGCGAAGCACTTCTGGGTTGTAGCCTTGAGGCACCCTCCCCTGCTGCCCCTGCTCTACCTGGACCTTCAAGTAGTTCTGCCCCAGAGGCTAGGCCTGTGGTCCCCTCTGGGATCAGAGGTAGAGAGGGTGCATTCATCACCCAAACGGAGGTGCCAGGTGTGGTGCATAGGCTTGTGCGCCAGACCATGGGCACATGCCTATGCCGGATGGATAGCCTGCCTTCCGTCCTGGTACAGCAAACCATCCATAGGTGCAGATGGCCACTGCAGCCAGCACTGTAGTAATGAAACAGTGATGACAGTCCAATGGGTCAGGACTTGAGTCACACTGTCACCATGCCTGATGTCCATGGGACCTCAGTCTCCCCACACCCACCTCAACAATGGTGTTCACCCCCCTCTTGTGTCCTTCACCATCCCTGTCTCTTGTCTTGTATGTCTTGTCTGTAAGCAAATACTTCCTCGTCTTTCCAACTTGCCTGCCCCAGAGATGCCTATGTCCCTTCTCCAAAATTCCACTCTGTTCTTAAAAAAAAGGGCACTTGTGCCCCCCAAAAATATTGTCCCATACATAGCTCTCCATTTTGCAGTTGTCCACTTGACACAACTAATTTGGTCCAACTGACCTCACAATACAATTATGTTGTTATAATCCCCCTCTCTGGAAGTGGCAGTCCAAATTCAGCTATGAATCTGTACATGGGCTCAGTTGTTATTGTTGAAGAAATGGAGCGCTATGGTTTTTACCTGCACTCTTCCTGCATATTCCTGCCTTCCTTTCACTTTGTTTTTCCTTCTGCTTGCTCCCCATGTAACCACTTTCCTATCTCTCCCATCCATTTCTTTTCTTTAAAGAAGCTGTGTGCAATGCTGAGCAATGCACAGCATCGCTAAACAATGGTAAGCAGAAGTAGTATCAAGGAATATATGCAAAGATATAATACACACTTGTAAAAATGATGCCAACACCCCATTTTCAACCCAGTATCATCTGCTTTCATCACCAATGCATTACCCCATCCAGCCACAGAGTCAGTTAATTAGCAGCTGTATTATATACAATTGATAATACTTGTCAAATATTCTCAATAAAGCATATTTGTGAGATGGCAGCATTACTAAGCAAGGCTAATAACATATTAAATCAATAATAGGAACATACCTGCCAACTTGTTAGACCAATAGAGCTGGACAAAGCCATGCACAGTGGGAGGACAAAGGCCCATCAATAAAGGGGCAAATTTTAAATATTGCTCTTACAAACTTAGAAAGATGATAGAATAACGGGTGGTGCATTATCGTTATTTGTATTATTTAATATTACTATTATATAACCACAAGTTATGGAGAAACACACCAATCATACAAGGCAAAAACTGTGGACATTATGCAAAGTTCTGTACAGTTGAGAGAAATGAAGAGGAATGGGAATATTAAGGAAATGTATTACCTACACCTGCATTCCAAAACAGTTGCTTGTGAGCCACGAAAGGTAAGTGACACTGCTTTAGGTCAATTACTACCGGCAGCCAAAGATTTATGTAAGTAGCAGGTGTATGCAACAGCAGTTTAGTGTGCAACTATCTATACAATGTGTAAAATACACCTGCTACTCAACTGAATCTGTAGCACAATCTGTTAAATGCATTGATGATGTCTTGTTTTGGTTAATATGGTACTGGGTTCAAATGCAGGTGTATATATCATTTCCAAATACTTTTATGTGTACATCATGATAATAAAGTGTGATAGTTATGAATCTGTGTCATCAGCAGTTTATGCACTCAAGTGCAGTACTGATGAAATGTTTGGTGCTACATGGTACTGGTATCTAATAAAAGTTTATATAATGAATAGGACTTCTTTTTACCATTGCTAAGTGATGCTGTGCATTGCGCACTATTGTGCAAAGATTCTTTAAAGAAAATAAATTGGGAAACAGGAAAGTGGTGTAAGGGGGCGCAATCAGGGGTAAAAACAAAGTGAAAGGAAGACAGAAAAATTTCTTCCAACAGTCACAACTGAGCACATGTACCGAATCTTAGCTGAATTTGGAATGTGACCTAGGCATTGGTGGGGGGATGTGTGTCCCTTCCTCTTGCTGATCCTGCTACAGTTGTTTCCTCGGGATCAGATTCTGCAGCATAACAGATACTGTGAATATTTGTGTACATGTTCATGCATTGTACTGTAAGACTCCACTGGATATATCTAGGCACCAGAACCGCAACTTCAGAACCCCAAACACACACTCTATGATGTTTCTAGTTTGTCCGTGAGCCTCATTATGGCATTCTTCCATAGGTGTGTGTGCACTTCTGATGGGTGTCATCATCCACGGCTCCAGGTCATAGCTAGCATCCTCCAGTAAATGGCCCTGTGGGATGTCCTCCCAGAAAACATCTGGCACAGCTGTGATGTGTGCCAGATATGGGAGTTATGATAACTGAAAGAGTTGATAGCACACACATTCAGGATAACCCCCTGGCCATTGCACATAACTTGGCAATTGATGGAGTGGTATCCATTTCTGTCAATGTAGATTCTACTCTCTTCACCAAGTGGTGCCTTGATGTGTACCTGAGTGCAGTCTATGGCACCTAGTCCTTCAGAGTAGTGCAGTACATGGTAGAACTGTTACATATTGTTGGCCCTCTCCTCAAAAGACAGGGGAAAATATATGTGCTCACTGTCATGTATGAGCATAGCATCCAGGAACTAGTGGAGTATTCTAGATGCTGAAGCCTGTGACAAACCCATGTACCCAGTTGGTCTTTAAAAAGTACCTGTAGCTAATATTCTAAGGGCTACAAATAACTTTGGTTCCCCTCGGTTGGCTCTGAGGTGAGGCCGGCAGAGCTCACAGAGTTCTTGTAATGTGTCCTTGTCCACCCTATAGTGCTCTACAATCTCCAGGTCATGTAGCATCTGGAAGATTAGCCTGGGCCTGAACATTCTTCTCCTTTTTGGCCTAGGCCTATTGTCAGCAGCACGACTTTAGCCACTAGCACAACCAGATATAGAATAGCTGCAGCAGCCCCTACCATTATCTCAGTTAAAAGTCTCTACTCCAATGGTATTGAAATAAGGTAAAATAAGACTGTAGGCTACATGGATACTTTATACATTTGTTGAATAGGTTCAACATGTAGGATTGGCTAATTAAGATACAGTTCACCTGCTTAGGCTGTAATTATCTCAATAGTGCGTTAAACGCACCTTTGTGCAGCTCCATGCACAGTTGCATAAATAAGGTAAGAATAAGAGAAAAAAAGTATAATTTTAATCTCTGTTTTCCTGATAGTGAAAACACATGGATCACAAAATGTGAAGATAAGCTTGTACATCCTATACTCAAACTCAGGACCATCGACACTGTAGCCCTACATGCACAGGTTCTGCCATGGGATTAATAACATAACAAGGCTTTTATTGCTCCATTTCCCATTGGTGCAATTTGCAAACATGTTACCAGAATAAATAAATAAATACATACATACATACATACATACATAAATAAATACATACATAAATAAATAAATAAATAAATAAATAAATAAATAAATAAATGGAAGCTGACACCACCCTCTAATGTCATCACTCACCATTAACATCCATTGGAAAAATAAACACTGTGTAGATCCCTGCATGAAGTGAATATACCTACAGGGTTGCTGTTTTTTGTGATTCAATAATTCTAATTATTTTTGGCCTTATTTGCATAATGACCATGCTGACAGCCATGAATCTACACTGTTAGTAGCTGTGTAAGCAGGACCACTGCACAAGAGAACAATATTGCAAACACAAGACAGGGTATTACTTTGCCTATACATGTGATACAGAGCACATTATGCTTACAGTACATTATAATACTTTGTTTCATCACATTTAAATATTTTAAAAGCCTGCATTATATACATGTTTATTATTCATTTGGCGGAGGGGAACGAAGGATGGATTTATGTCAGGGCAGTAAAAATGACATTTTTATTTGGGAGACTGAATTTCTAGCACCCACAGTGTGTACCTAGGCCATAATATGTGTAGTGGTATCTGTTAAGTTCAGTTCTATCCAAATTTAATTACTTTTAATTGCCTGTGTTTCCATGTAGACTCCTGTACTCGGAAATTTTCTGCGTACAATACCAACATGTACATAGAGTCTACACAACTTCATTTTAGGTTGTTGGGTTGCTCATTTATGTTGGCTTGCTTCATTAGCATAAATTTCAGCTACTTATGCTGAAATTTGCATTATATGAAAGTTGCTGTATTTGTGCATGAGTGCGCATGATTGTGCATCCCTACATGGAGTTTACTGAATCTAAAACTCGCCCCGCTCTTGTACACATCATGCTGTGATGCACAAATGATAAAAATTATAGTGTAGAGTTTATTGAATTCCCCTGATAGATATAGATAGATATCTAGATATCTATATCTATATCTATATATATATATATTTATATATATATATATATATATATATATATATATATATATATATATACTTTTTTTTTTTTTTGTCAGAGATTTGGCTTCTGGTTGGAAACCAAATATTGAGGATGGCAGTTCCAAAAGACTCCTGTTTGTTTGTTTATTTATTTACTGTAAGTTTTTTGAACAACTGTTTGTTATACAAGTTTCCTGACAATTGCAGTCTTAGAGTTGTTGTGTCTTTCGGCTTTTCCCGGTTAGGGGTCGCCACAGTGGCACTCCGGTCCACTAATGATTGGTAGTTGATTTTTACGTGCCGAGTTATCAGCCCTGACACACAACCTTCAACGAAGGTATGCCCATTCACGCATGTCTCCACGCAGAAGATGCTCTAGATGAGAATTGAACCAGACAGCGTCTTACTGTGAGGCGACAACGCTACCGCAGCACCACCACGGCGGATATTGCAGTCTTAGAGTGATAAGTCATAACTCTGAGGATTTTAGGACACTGTATGTTGCACACAATGACTCTCCATTAAACTGATTCCAGTATAAAAGACGAGGGGACTGTCTTCAGAGAAAATTTTAATTTAATAAAAGTGTTACATTAACCAGTTTCGCTTGTAGAGAATGATTTAAACTCTTCAGATTAATTGCTTTACAAAACAAATAGCTATTTGTCCTGTTGTGTATTCTTCTGGTTAGACCACTGTTACAATGTAAAAATACCATCTCCTAGATTAATTAGTAAGGTTACAAAATCACTTTGAGATGTGAATTGGAAGAACTGTGCATCTAAATTAATGTGCAGAAGAAGAAGAACCACCGGAGCTTTTCTTTACCAAGTAAATATTTTGTGAAATGGATTAAGTAAAACATTTCCAGCATTAAAAGATCCATTTACTTCTGTAATTACATCTAGAGGGATATAGTCATTCTTTAGGGATCAAGAATAGATGTCCTTTATTATTAGCAACTAGTAATTATTCCTCCATTTGAGGCCATCCATTTCCTGTAAGATTTACCAGGCAGTGGAATATTCTCCCAAGAAGGTTAGAAGTGCTGATACCCTTCAAAACTTTACAATTTGACTAGATAAGTATGTCAGACTAAATAAACTAATATAATGACCTCATTTGGAAGTGTGATCAATGAAACTATGCAATTACATTGACCCTCAATATTTAATTGCTGACATATGGTTGTATGGATAACAAAACAGGTTAAGTATTAACAATCTTAGTCCCAGATGATGAATTGGGTGCATCATAAAGAACTGAATAAATTTGGTTTTACAGGCCCCATTTTAGTCACTTATAGGTAAAACATTTCATTCTGTTAGCTGCTATATTTAACTTTTCACATACAATTATTATATGTAATTCATTATGCTATAAAGTCATTCCCCCATATTCTCAAAAGCTTGCATGGTGTGCAAGATCAGAGCAGGAGCTCAACCAGACAATATGTCTGCCGTGCGATCCAGTAGCAGCCTGCAGGGGCGTGCATGAGCACTCCTGCACTAATCTTGCAAGAACTAAGCCTTGGTATGCAAATCACCTCATTTGCAGATGAAATCTATGCAAATGAGGTGATTTTGCAATCCAGGAAGCTTGCAGAAGTCCGTGCAAGACTAGTGCAATTTGCAGAAATGTACTCGGTTAGTAACCGAGTACATTTCTGCAAAATCCAAAACGGAGCTATGACACCTCCAAATAAAGGCTGCATAACATTAAGTAAGCATGTCAATGGCCAAGTATAAGGCCACTGGCATTGCAAACAGTTTAAAAATAAAAAAATCAACTTTTATTTCTTTTAGCCGATCTCAGCCATTTAGGCGTAGGGCAGCAGCACACAAATGGGATGAGGGGGAAAATAATAAAACAAACCTAAAATAAGCATTCTAACTAAAATCAGCATTCTGCCATGCAAGTCATTGGCAGGCAGAAGACAATCTGGCCAGTGAGTAGTGGTTGCTAAGGGGGGAGGCTCAGTGTGAGACATGTAACTATGCATTAGCAGGCAATCCTATGCAAATGAGGGGAAGGATAGTGAATCCCAGTTTTCCACAGCATGTGAGTCAGGTCCCAACAGTGTAAGAGTAGGAATAGCCTGGTGCAAGCCTAGGAGTTAGGTGACATCATGGGGGGGGGGTGTCAGGCATACTGTAAGCAGATTGGAGCCCTGCGGCTTGTGTTTGCTCCTTGCTTAGCATAGCTAATCTAAGGGGTGTGTCTAAACCTGCTTAGCACTCTTCACAAAGCCTAAGCGGGTGTGCGTGCCGCACACCAGGCTTTATAGGAAGAAAAAAGAGATTAAACCTGGAAATAGCAGCAGTGTGCACATTTGAGCACTCCATTTATGAGGCGTGCACATGGGCTTAAATGGAAGGCAATGGGAAGGGAAAACAGCAGTAGGAAGGTACTCAAGGAGAACTAGCTTATCTGGCAGGAGAAATGTATCAGAATCAGCCAATTACACAGGCAGCAGACCAGCCCAGCCCAGAATACTACTATAAACTAAGCAAACACCTTCCCCTCTGGCTTTTCCCACACTCTACACCACCAGTGTAAACAAGCGGGGAACTTTTAACACTCACAGCAGCAAAATTTTAGGGGCTGCAATAGATATCATATAACTTGTGGAAGAGGATTGGGGTGGTGAGGATGTGAATGCTGCCGAGCCACCCACAGTGAGGAGACGGAGAAGAGTGTACAGACCCAGGGTAACCTACCAAGGGCTACATGAGCTGGAGATTGTGGAGTGCTATAGGGTGGACAGGGACCTCCTACAGCAAATTGATAAGCTGTGCCAGCCACGCCTGACACACAGAACTAACAGAGGGGGGAACCCATCCCAGTGGATACCAAGGTATGTGTAGGCATAAGAATACTAGCTACAGGTACCTTCCAAAGACCAACTGGTGATATGATGGGGATTTCACAGACATCAGCATCCAGGGTACTCCACCAGTTACTGGATGCCATGTCAGCACATGTCGGTGAGCACGTATATTTCCCTAATACCCATGAGGCGTTGGCCAGCAATATGTGTCTCTTCCACCAAATAGCAGAATACCCTGAAGTAGTGGGTGCAATAGACTGCACGCACATACGCATCAAAGCACCACCCAGTGTGCGGGGTAGGGTCTACATCAACCGCAAGGCTTCCCCTCCATCATCTGCTAGGTCATGTGCGATGCCCAGGGTATAATAATGAACATGTGCGCTGGCTACCCTGGAAGCTATCACGATTCCCACATCTGGCATCTGATGTAGCTGTACAGAGATTTGCCAATGGGGACATCCCACATGGTCACTTAGTGGGGATGCTGGATACACACTGGAGCCGTGAATGATGACACCCATCAGAAATGCACACACACACAAACAAGAATCATAATAGAGCATGTGTTTGGGATGCTCAAGTCATGCTTCCAGTACCTGGACACATCTGGTAGAGCCTTGCAGTACTCACCAGCTACATGTACCCAAATTGTCCTTGTATGTGCCATGCTACACGATATGATTCTGCGGAAAAAGCTGCAGCAGGAACAGGACGGGGCAGGGCCACACAGCCCCCCACCATTGCCAAGGCCTGCACAGGCACAGAGTGACTTGGAGGAGGAACAACCTGAGCTTGCCACAGTAGGCAGAAGGAGGCGTGCCCAGTACAGTATGCTCTGGCCTTGGCAAAGAGGCAACGCATAGCACATACATTGACATGGGAGGGATCCAGGGAATAACACCTCTCTCCAACTCTCACATACAATTAAAGGGATGTCAAACATTGCACTACCTGTTACTAACCATGTGTAGGGAGTGTACTATGTGCATCCAACAGAGGCAGCCCTGCAGCACCACCCTCAATACTGGGACACCCACAAGGTAAGTGACTCACACATGCCAGTTGGGGGGGGGGTCACATACCCAACACCAATCACAACTAGCAGGACAGGTATAGACAAACACAAACAAATGCTGTGCTATGGCCTCTGAATGAAGCCTATGGGTAACCCCCCACCAGGCCTACATGACAGACTACAGCAGGTCAGGCAGTGGGATGTCAATTCTGAAGGCTAGGAAGTCAGAAACTAATATATAGGTAATTAAAAGCTAAGATCTGTAGTGCAGTGGTATGTCTCTAGCCAGCATGATAGGTAAGACTACAGACTGAAATGGAGTACCCGACATACAAGTACAGTCCTAGCAAATGTGTACAAGTATCAGGTGTGCCCCCCCATCCATGTAGAAATATAGTAACAGTCAGGTGTGGCCCCAATCCTGTGTAGAAATGTAGAAATAGTCAGGTGTGCCCCCCATCTGACATACGTAGAAATATAGTAACAGTCAGGTTTGCCCCCCCCAATCCTGTGTAGAAATGTAGAAATAGTCAGATGTGCCCTCCCCCTATCCTACATAGAAATATAGTAACAGTCAGGTGTGCTCCCCCAATCCTGTGTAGAAATGTAGAAATAGTCAGGTGTGCCCCCTCAAACCTGTGTAGAAATTTCGAAACAGTCAGGTGTGCCCCCCCCCCGCTATGCAGAAATGTAGTAACAGTCAATGCCAAATGATCGATGGATACTCTGCAGAGACAGCATGCTACCTGTCGGTGTACAACACGAAGGTCAGCACTACAGTACAAACTACCTGCACTTGATCCACACATACTGGGCATGCTCACACATTTAGAAGGCCATGTCGGCAAACACCAGTGGACCAGACATATCTGGCAGTTGCAGTTGTTAGTGCAGACACGCGTCAGTATGCACCATTCATGCCTTGCACACAGAGTGGCTAGGAATACAGACATATATGTAAGGACAAAACACTATAATAAGCCAAATGTAGATGGACATAGATGTGTGGAAGAGGATGACTGTGATAAGGAGCCATCCAGGCGTGTCCCACCCAGCACACAGCCAAAGAGCCCCAAACACATGAGGTGCAGATGTCACTCACTGCAGATACTAGCCACCAGTATCTGTCAGCATTACAGACTATGTGGTGCTCGTGCCAGCTGTGCAACATGACTGTTCAAGGAAGTAGTCATCTAGCAGCTGTATACATGTAACACAGCACAAGAACAATAAACTAGTAAAACACAAAGGAAATGAACGAAGTAGCTGGAGACCTTCCAACAAACCAAATATTTATTGTTAGGGCTTTCATTTAGACAAATTTCCAAACTTCTTCAGACAACTTATTCCAAAATGCAAGAGTGTTAAATAGGGATACTAATTAAACTTTCAATTGTTCAGCAAATTAAGTCCTTAAAGTTATATGTACCTAAGATGTAGATACAACATTTAGGATCTCAAAACCATATAAATATCGCATCTAAAAATACTCTAAATCAACAAGTATAAATAAAATGTATACATAAAAATAAAAATAAATACAACAGAACCATAAACACATACTCTAAAAAACCTGATCTAATTTAAATACAAGTCATATTTGGGAAATATGCTAGGAAACAGATAAAAATATATATAAAAATATATAAAAATATATATATATACCAAAACTAATAGGTTCAAAATATAACTGTGAATCAAAAGCAATAGTTTATGTAGCATTATGCCAATTGTGTCAATCATTTTACACTGGGAAAACAGAGAGGTCTTTAAGACAAAGAATTTATGAACATCTTTATCACATTAATAAAGGCAATACACTTAATGCACTTGCCAGGCATATCTTAGATCACCCCACACATAAATTTCTTTTTGCCATTTTACACCAAGAAAAATATAACGTTAGAGGGGGCCTCTGGCAGCTTAGGCTTGAGGAAAATGAGCTGCTATGGCAAATTCGTACTTTTGCCCATATTTCTCCTGGGCTTAATGAATATGCTTCCATCATGTGTAATTTGAAGTTAAAAGCATTAAATATGTAGAATTATGTATTCTATCTAGTTACTATTTTTAAAACCTATTTGTTTTGGTATATATATATTTTTATATATTTTTATATATATTTTTATCTGTTTCCTAGCCTATTTCCCAAATATGACTTGTATGTAAATTAGATTGGGTTTTTTAGGGTATGTGTTTATGGTTCTATTGTATTTATTTTTATTTTTATGTATACATTTTATTTATACTTGTTGATTTAGAGTATTTTTAAATGTGATATTTATATGGTTTTGAGATCCTAAATTTTGTATCTACATCTTAGGTACATATACCTTTAAGGACTTAATTTGCTGAACAATTGAAAGTTTAATTAGTATCCCTATTTAACACTCTTGCATTTTGGGATAAGTTGTCTGAAGAAGTTTGGAAATTTGTCTAAACGAAAGTGCTAACAATAAATATTGGTTTATTACAAAACGCCACTAAAAGCCGTAACTCTTGGAGAACGCTATATTTATTTAAGTTGTTTTAAATTCAATTTCCTCACAAATAATTTTAAATCATAAATTGTTTGGGCCAGATTCATTTTGCATGCAGGAACAAATGTTAGACCTTTTGACAGTATGTCCACCAGTTGTTCTGAAACATGAAAAGATGAAAAATTATAAACAGTAAAGTCACCCTGTTTGTTTTTTATTACATCGAATGTTCTGTACTGCTGATTGATTGGTGTCATCTCCTGCTGTTGTGATTTTTCCTCTTGTTCCATTGTTTCTTTTGATTGCATCTTGGAAAACCCTGTTTAACATTTAAAGTAGATGTCTGTTGATTATTTCTTATTTCATTATTGTTATTATTATTACGTACTCTGATTCTTTCACTTCTCCTGACATTATCATTGACAATTTCTTCATTGTGAGAAGAATCAGAATCAGATTCTATGCATAAGTTAACTATGCTGATTCAACTTTTGTCTCAGAAAGTAGAGATGATGAACGAGAGGTTGGATACAGTCGCAACAGCAACAACAGGACCGAATGGTCGCTTCCAATTTTTTCCAGCCAGGACAACCTGGACAAGTGGTTACTAATTCTTTCCAGCCAGAACAAGCTGGGCAAGTGGCTTTAATGTCTTTTGCACAATCAGCACCAACAGGTACTGTGCAGAATAATAATGCTGAACGTAATAGCGGACAGTATAAACAACAAACGCAAGCAGGAAGTGCATCTAGCATGGTAAACATTAGTACCAATAGTGTTAATGATAATGTCAACATGCCCATGGTACAAAACAATGCACAAATGCAACAGCAGTTAATCCAGGTTCCTGCAAGCGGGCCAACACAAGTACCAAATTTGAAGGACTGGCTAATGTCTCCAATAGGTTTGCAAGGAGCAAACAGTGCTGCTAATGTAACATTAATCAGAAACACACCGGATAAAACATTATCAGAAATTTTGAACTCACTTGATCATAATATGCTGAAATATAAAAAACTGTGCTTGGAAATAGAGTAGTTTCAGGAATGTCTTAGACTAGAACTCATGCCAAAAGAGCTCAGAACCTGGCGATACCCCACAGGCTTAATGCCAGGATCTGTTTTCCACCAGGATTTAATTAAACTTTTTAATCAACAAGGGTTGCAACTGTTACAAACAATGATTAAGCATTACAGTATGACAACTAAAGAATTGGAGCAGTGTATTGAATCTTTAGATGGACTGATCAAACAACACATAGATTTTGCAAGATATAAATATGAATATCTTCGCTGTTTCCAAAGCATTGAAGAACATTTAGAAAAAAATAAGACAAACTAAAATAAAAAACTCCAAAGGGACCAGTTGCAATATAGTACAGGGTCAGCTTATCCCCCACCCCCAGGATCGCAAGTATGGTCAAAACAACAGACGGTGAATTCTGAATATAATGGGGATAGAGGCATAGCTAATGATGTTCTTCAAGCATCTGGTGGAGCATTGCAGCAAGAAGATTCTTACAGCAATCCTGACAATGAAGAAATTGACAATGATGTCAGGAAAAGCGAAAGAATCAGTACGTAATAATAATAACAGTAACGAAATAAGAAATAATCAACAGACATCTACTTCAAATACTAAACAGGGTTTTCCAAGACACAACCAAAAGAAACAATGGAACAAGAGGAAAAATCACAACAGCAGGAGATGACACTAATCAATCAGCAGTACAGAACATTCGCTGTAATAAAAAACAAACAGGGTGACTTAATGTTTATAATTTTTCATCTTTTCATGTTTCAGAACAACTGATGGACATACTGTCAAAAGGTCTAACATTTGTTCGTGCATGCAAAATGAATCTGGCCCAAATGATTTGTGATTTATAACTATTTGTGAGGAAACTGAATTTAAAACAACTTAAATAAATATAGCGTTCTCTAAGAGTTACGGCTTTTAGTGGCTTTTTGTAATAGTTTGTTTTCATCTCTGTTTGCATCAATAAATATTGGTTTGTTGGAAGGTCTCCAGCTACTTCATTCATTTCCTTTGTGTTTAGCTGTATACATGTACCTGTGAAACATGACCCTGTATGTGGCATGTCAACCTCTAGATGAATGGGTTATGGCCCATGCACACACACTGCCCTCCCCATGGCTCTACTATGACAACCCTGCTGAGATCATCTAATGTGAAATACACCTTTGGGAGAGTTGTAGCCCAGTAATCTCCATGGCACATCCCATAACTGTGTACTGTTGTAGTGTAATAAACTAGTTAGGTAGGAATTCTAATCCCAGACTTTGCAACTGTGTGTGTGTTTGTGTGCATGTCGGCCTGTGTAGAGAACATTGCTTTTTAGGGTAGTCCCACTCCCAACAATTCAAACGCTCAACTTTGGCAAGGCTGCTGATGTCATCCACCTAGAAATACACCTCTGGGAAGATTGTAGCTCAGTAATCTCTATAGCATGTCCTGTAACTGTGTACTGCTGCAGTGTGATAAAATAGTTAGGTAGCTGTTCTAATCGCAGACATGGCAAGTATGTGTGTGTGTCTGTCTGTGTAGAGGCAATGCTTTTTAGGGTACTCACACTGCCTACAGGTCATATACTCAATTATGGCAAGGCTGCTGATGTCATCCACCTAGAAATACACCTCTGGGAAGGTTGTAGCCCAGTAATCTCTGTAGCGCGTCTTGTAACTGTGCACTGTTGTAGTGTAATAAAGCAGTTAGGTGGGTGTTCTAATCCCAGACATGGCAAGTGTGTGGGTCTGTCTGACTCTATCTGTGTAGACAGCAATGCTTTTTTAGGGTACTCACACTCCCTACAATTCATATGCTCAACTTTGGCAAGGCTGCTGATGTCACCCACCTAGAAATACACCTCTGGGAAGCATATAGCCTAGTAATCTCGGTAACACATGCCATAACTGCATGCTACTGTAGTGTGATTTAAAACTGTGGTAGGGTTCCATTCCCACCCATGGCCGATCTGGATGTTGTGTGTGTGTTACAATGTCTGTGTACAGTGTAATGCATTAAAGACTAGTCACACTCAGTACATTTCAAATGGCCTACTTTGGTAATCCTGTTGATGCCATTCATTGTGAAATACACCTTTGGGGAAGGAGTTTTCCAATAATACCCATGGTGTGTCCTATAACAGCTCTATGGTGTAGTGCGATAGAGACCTCTGTTAGGGGTTCTATACATGTCGTTTGTGGATGTTTTGTGTGTGTCACTGTCTGTGTAGGGAGCAATGCATTTTAGGCTAGTTACAAGCAGTACATTTCAAATGGCCTACTTTGACAGTCCTGCTGATGTCATTCATTGTGAAATACACCTTAGGGGAAAGAGTTTTCCAGTAATCCCTGTGGTGCATCCTATAGCAGCTCCATGCTGCCGTGTGATATAGATCTCTGTTAGGGGTTCTATACCTGAACATGTCAGTTGTGGAAGTTTTGTGTGTGTGTCACTGTGTAGGGAGCAATGCATTTTAGTCTAGTCACACGCACTACAATTCGAATGTCCTACTTTGGCAAGACTGGCACATCTGATGATAATCTGTATTCACAACATGGTTCAGACACCCCAGTTATAATTCCACATGTCACTGTATATGCATGTGGGAGGTGTGCACATCCCAGACATCGTCATCCAATGTGGTATACACCTTTAGGGGAAAGAGACCTCCAGTAACCTCTGTGGCACTTACTATAACTGCGTAGTGCTGTTGTGTAATAAACTATTTAGGTAGGGGTTCTACTCCTAGACATGACAGTTGTGTGTGTGTTTGTAACTCGTATCTTGTGTTGGAGGTGGGTGTAAGTGTGTGACACCTGTGGCCAATGTGGAATGGGTTTTGCATATTTCTTATATAGTGGTCCTACTATATATCACAATGTCCACCATACAGGGATAACAGATGTGAAATAGCTGAGAGGCTGGGGTACAAAGCCATACCCATACATGTGACATCAAGGCCAGGCAATCACAGTTAGCAACCCCAGTATTACCCAGAGCACACTCTCAACCCATGTCTCATACACACACACACACACATATGCCTAGGCAACAGCCAATATGTGGGTAGCACACTGCATATTGGCCACTGATAGTAACTATGGAGTGATAGCTGTGGGCTACAGAGGGCATGTCACCCTGTCCATCTGTCCAATATGCACCTCCCCCATGTTCCCCAATGGACACCTGCAAAACCTGTGGTGCCATCACATGTGACCCACAAAGGACATACCATGCCTGACAACATGCCCTGTATGGACAGATGCCACTGACACCAGGGAATGCTGTTAGCATGCTGTCAATGTAGGTGCAGGGTAAACCTGATGCCCATTACCAGTTCCCACCACAGGTGGGCAAGACTGGCACATCTGATGATAATCTGTGTTCACAACATGGGCCAGACACCCCAGGTATAGTTCCACATGTCACTGTACATGCATGTGGGAGGTGTGCACATCCCAGACACTGTCCATGTCATGGACTAAGGAACACATACATGGCAAGCGATGCACAGCATTGGCCACACACAATAGTCACCTAGGTGACTGGATGGGGGATACAATACCCACCTGTCTGGGCAAATGCAGAAACTACAGCCCTGAGCTACAATGCAGACCATTGTCATGTGGTCTGATGCCAAGGTATACCCATCGCCTAGCCTTGTATAGCCATCTGGCACAGTCGACCACCACACACCTGTGCAGACAAGCACCCATGCATGTCAGTACTGGCACCCTGTGTGTTTGTGTGTGTGTTGTATGGTGCGTATGTTCACATCCACACTCACTACAACCCCCATTGGCATACTGAAGCATGCTACCTGATGTAAGACACCTCCCCATACCCTTTGCCCATACAACCTCTGTATGATCCATGTGGTGCATGTGATACCTGCACAGTGATGTGTTGTGGCAATCCCACTACTGATGAGTTGTAATCCTGGCCCTGCCAAGTATGTCAATGTGTGTGCATCCCTGTGTGAGTGTGGCTGTGTTGACGCTGGCATCTGTTCATACGGACAGGCACATGTATGTCACCTACCATATAGCTACTGTATCCCTGTTGCAGATGTCAATCACCATCACATATATGGTCTGAGGGCTCCATATCAGGTAACCCATGTGGCACATCCAATAACTGCATAGAATTGTGATAGCACAACATAGTCATCAGGGGTTTGATATCCTGTGCTGGTAAGTGTGTGACACAAACATGCTTAGGTTTTACTCTCTCACCCCTCCCTGACTTGTCTTTGCCTCTGTCTGCCTCTTCCACTCCCTCTCTGGTGGATGTGCAGACCTACACCTGCTTTGCTTAGGCAGCAGCATGTGTATTTTAAGTGATGCTCATGATCAGCTGATGGCCTCTGCATGAATTTCAGCCCTCCTCTCACTGATTGCATGTGGAACAGCTGTGGTAACATTCCCATGCCCAATTGCATGGAAACACACTCCAATGTCTAGGAACATCATGTTGGTGTTAGCCCTTTTCATTCACTGTGAGCAGGAACTAGATCTGTTGTTTGGCAAAGAGCATCTCAGATGGATTAGGGATTTACCTCTAACAACATACACTGTGGAAACAGGGCAACACACAGGAGGGGTATGTTCCTGATCTGACTACAGGATGTAAGTGCTGCTATACTGCATTTGGAATAATGTTGGTTTAACAGTGTGTGTGTGGATATGGCTGTCCTACATGTGTTAATACCCACCATGTCAGTTCTATGTTTATGAGGAATCCCCATCTGCAGGGTCATCTGCAGACTGGGTAGTGTGTTGGGCCTTTGGTTTTATGTGTTACCCAAGGAGCATCTTTCTGTGGACTGCAGAAGGTAGTGTAAGGATTGCAGTCTGTAGATGGTGAAAGCCATTACAATTACTGACTAGATATCCCTCATAGGACACTTGTTGCAACAAACCCTGTTACAACAGTAAATGTATGAGGTTATCACAGCAACATGTCAATACTGGCCCTGTGTATGTACTTCCAGCCACACCTCTGTCAACCTTTGTAGATATGTCATGCATGAAGAGGTGCATATGTGCTGTACACCATAATTAGTGTCATCATATCTGATAACAAGCCAGTGAGATATCAGACTGCTACACATGTTATGTACAGTAGGGTTATATTTGATGACATAACCTGGACATACTGTGATTGTTTGTACAGTACTGAAGTCTGTGTACTTATGGTGAATGTCGACAGTGTATGTATTGTTAATATGTACCTTGGCCTGTGTACAGACTGTGGTAGTTGTCACTGTCCTACGTACCGTCCTATCTGATGATACATGCTGCTCTACTGTATGTTACCATATTGGCTTACATGTTTATAGGGCCAAACACACATGTTCCATACCACAGTCAGCCATCAGACCAAACTGTGTAGCAGCCCAGTATATGTAGGGTTAGTGTGTGAGTGGCACATATGAGGATGGTGTTGAACAGATATTCTATATACTGTAATATTATGCTAGCTTGCCATATGTGGCTGTGTTTGTGTTCTCATTGTTTGTGGTTATGCACTTTCACACATGTGTATCTTACCCTGTGCAGTGACATGCCTGTACAGCCTGCTGTATATGCAGGTACATGTGCATCCCCCATAGGAGATGTAGGTCAGTGTTGAGCCAGTCTGCCTGTAGCTTGCACAGTGCATTGTGACATACCTAGCAGCTTAGTGTACTTACCCAGTGAGATGTCATGTGCAAATACTTGCCAGATGTACTATTGCGGGGCCTCCCTTAACAGTCATGCATGTCAGACAGAGCAGTGGGATGCTGTACAAATGTATGTCAATATCTAGTGGGTAGTATGTGGCCATGGCACCCCTGTACCAGTGGTTATTATGTGTTAGGCCAGAGAGGGGTATGTGAATGCATAACCTATGTTGGCATATGTATACCAGTTGTTATGTATTATACCCATCTACATGGCTGTTAACATCCATATTGTCAGGCATGGTACACATGTTTTGCACTAAGGGGTTATGTGTATACCTCTGGACTGTACAGAGTGTGTCAGAATGTCCACACCTATTGGCCAATATCTCTGCTGCAGTTGACAGGGGCAGAATGTGCTAGCAGTGGTATTTTACTATGATGACCTTAGGATGTCTGTCAGTAGCCAATGGCACACATGTGGAAAGCAGATGTGACCTCCCACACACACCATGTATGTGAATACAATCCCAATTACAGTAGTAATAGTATATAGAACTGCAATAGTACACAAATAAAGGTTTTCAATTCCTGCAAACCTGTGTGTGGTGTTTTTTCCTATGACCTCTCTGTGGGTATATTTTGCAGACAATGATTGTCATTTGTATGGGTGGGTGGCCCATACAGTGTCCAGTTGTTCAGGTGTGAACTGTAGGCATAGTGGCTGTCCCATATTTTGTGCACCTTCTACATATGTATCTTACTGTACATATCTCTGCGTGTGTATGTTTAGTCACATGCATATCTATATATATGTAATTATATAGAGAGATATATCTATATCTGCAGATATTTGTCTGTATATATGTATCTTGGGGATGTTGATAGCTTCCACATTTTACATTTCCTATGGGAGCCAGACTGTACTGCATGATATGTTACCAATACCAGCCTGACATCATACAGGTGGGGTGTAGTACTGTTAACATCTTGTGCCCATGTCATGTCAGGTCCTGGTTATGGGATCTGCAACACATGGTAGTGTATTGCAGGGTGGACGTGTTTGGCTGTGGGAGTATGTCTATTCGTACAAGACATATATTGTTTGGGGCCTCTCAACCCCATTAACTGTGCGTGTGGACATATTTGTTTTTATTAATCAGCCATTGCTATCTACAGATGTATGGCCACATATACCTATATATATATATATATATATATATATATATATATATATATATATGTACATATATATATATATATATATATATATATATATATATATATATATATATATATATATATCAGCTTACATATGTATGACTATGTCCTTATATACCTGCATAGCTATATATATGCGTACATATATATACCGTGCTGTGTATATGTAGACATACAGGTGTAGACATATATATGTGTCTATGTAGGTATTTGGATTAGATATTAATATATTTACACACACACATACATCTACATGTTGGTATACATTCACTGTACTGTTGCATGACTGGGCTGGATGATATATTTCTGAAAACATGAGTCTATGTCTAGTTGTTATGGTGTAGTGGTAAATCACTTTGTGTATAGTGTGCTGGGTCCTGGGTTTGAGCCTTGCAGAGGCTGTTTATTTTGTTGCTGGGCAGAACACGAGCAATTGGATATAGAGTGATTAAGGCACTTTAAAGCAGTTGTAAGTGGGTTTGTGTTGAGTTAAGCGCTGCTAACTTCATGTTACAGTTTCTTACACTCAGTTAGCTTCTAAATTGCTTAACCTGTGTAGGCAGTGCTTAATCCCAAGCAAATCCACTTACAACTGCCCAAACGCATCTTAATCACTCTGTATCCAACAGCCCTTGTTCTGGTCAGCAAGAAGATAGACAGCCTCTGCAAGGCTCAAACCTAGGAGCCTGCATACCATAACTAATGTAATTTACCACTAAGCCATAGCAGATATACATGACTGTGATGCTTACACCAACTTATCATCCAGCACAATCATTCATCAGTACAGGAAATGTACTTTTACATCTAGATGTATGTGTGTGTGTGTGTGTGTGTGTGTGTGTGTGTGTGTGTGTGTGTGTGTGTGTGTGTGTGTGTGTGTGTATATATATATATATATATATATAAATAACTAAATATATATATATATATATATATATATATATATACATATATATATACATCTATATATATATATATATATATATATATATACATATGTATACCTCTCTCTCCATGCATACATCTATACATATATGTCCACATATACATGTCAATGTATATATATATATATATATATATATATATATATATATATATATATATATATATATATATATATATATATATATATATATATATATATATATATATATATATATATATATATATATATATATATATATATATATATATATATATATATATATATATATATGTGTGTGTGTGTGTGTGTGTGTGTGTGTGTGTGTGTGTGTGTGTGTGTGTGTGTGTGTGTGTGTGTGTATCTAAAACAGAGAACAAAACAAAGACATATATGAACACAGGCACCATTAATGGGGCTGAGGGGGCTCAAGCAACATAAGTCTTAAGAAAGCACAAAAAGTAACTAAACGAATCACCAACAAAGCGAGACAAGTCCAAAGCACTCAGGATTCAGTATAATGGTATTAACGTATTTTATTAAAAATGTTTTCACTCCTCAAAAAACGGGAGCTTCTTCAGACAAACTTAAAAGGCGCCAAACAGTTTAAATACTGAAGATTTTCATTAAGTGATGTCATATCCTTGACAACAAGGATGTTCAGTAATAGGTTCATAGGTTCATAGGTTGGTACTAGGCTATCAGCCCTAGGGCCTATACAAGCCTAGCCATAACAATTCCCTGGCTATTTCTTCCCACATTATTTACTTTCCTGGACCCCTGTCTAGCAGGGCGACTGACGTGATCCCTGGGGTGAATTTCCTTTCTCCCATCCAGTCAAGGTTCCTTTTGAAGAGGTTCAAAGAGGCACTCTGCTTGACATGTATGGGCAATCTATTCCAGAGTCTGGGGAGTCTCTGGGTCAGGAACCTATCCCTCCAGCATGTTTTGTTTATTGTGATGACAAGGTTTAGATCCCTGGAGCGTGTAGCTCTGAGGGATTGGGATTTCTTTAAGTGTAGCATGTCCAACAGCTCTGGGTTTGACATGGCCTTGTATATTAAGCAGAGATCGCCTCTGAGTAGACGATATGCAACAGAGTATAGCTGGAGTTTTTTAAGGCGGTCAGCGTAGGGCATCTGCTTTAGGCCTGTGATTCTTTTAGTGAGGTATTTCTGAGGCCTTTCCAGTTGTTGCAGATGTCTTGAGAGGTACATACCAAATGGGGCGTTGTATTCTATAATGGGTCTAATGAGGGATGAGTACAGTGGGACAATGACCTCCTTTTTTCTGGATGAAAAGCCCTTCGTGATGAGGTGTGCCACATAGAAGGATTTCCTGACTGTTGTGGCGATGTGGTTATCGAACGTGAGACCACTGTCCACCTGTGTCCCTAAGTCTCTTATCACACTTTCTGTGTTTAGTGTACTGCCACCTATATGGTAATTCATGGATACATGTTTTTTCCCAAAGGGGATAACAATACATTTCTTGGCATTGAGCTTGAGCCCATGGCTCTGGCACCAAGCATCTGTTTCTGTAAGGCCCTTTGTAGAGTATCCACATCATTTGGGATTCAATAATGGCTCCCAGTTTGCAGTCATCTGCAAACTTTGTTAGCCAGAGTCCCTTAGTGTTGACCTGTACTTCAGAGAAGTAGATGCCAAACAAGAGCGCCCCAGGACTGAACCCTGAGGTACTCCACTTGTCACTTGTCTGGAGCTGGATTTGGAGTCAGCTACTTTTATAGTGTGGGTTCTATCAGTAAGCCATTTAGCAACCCATTGGGTGACATAGGGATTAATGCCCAACTTAGTAAGTTTATCTATGATTCCAGAGTGGGGATGGTGTCAAAGGCCTTGGCAAGGTCTAGATAGGCTGTGTGGACCACCTTACCCTTGTCCATGGCTCTGGAGACTGATTCAAAGAAGTTAATCAGGTTCAGGAGACAAGATCGCCCTTCACAAACCCAAACTGGGTGGGGTCCAGTGTTTGAAGGTTGCCAATGTCTTTGTTTATAAGTTCCATGATAATACGCTCCATGGCCTTGCAGATAAGGCTTGTCAGACTGATGGGAGTAGTTTCCGGGATCCAAGGTGGATCCCCTTGTGGATTGGGATAACTGTAGCTCGCCACTCAGTGGGCACGAAACCTGAGGTGAGGCTGTGATTAAACATGACACTTAGGTGAGGTGCCAGTTCATATTGTAGTGCGTGTAGTACACAGCCGGGATGTCATCTGGTCCCATGGATGCTGTATTCTTGGCTTTAGAGAGTGCGTTTTGTACCTGTGTGGCCGTTATTACTGGAATTTGGCAATCTTCCGGTATTGAGATGGGCCATTTAGGGGCTGAGAGGGGGTGAAGTTGGCACTGAATCGATCTGCCAGGATATTGGCAATATCCTTTGGATCAGTATATTTAATGCCATTCTGTTTTAGCTCAGAGCAGATCTGAGCATTGCCATTTAGATTTTGACATAGTTATAGAATGCTTTGTGGTTGTCTTTGGAATCTTTGGCAATTTTATTTTCGTAACTAGCTTTGGAGGATTTTATGAGGCACCTCAGTTTCTTACTGAGGCTAGTAAGGAGTTTTTGCATCCTGGGATTTTCCTCTTTTCTGCAAAAGTTTCTTCCTTTGTTGTAAAGTTTGTTTATGGCAGGGGACCACCAGATTGGCTTCCTTTTTGGATGAGAGCATTTTGGTTCTATTTGGGATGGCACGATTCATGCATGAGTGGATGTGCTCAGACAGTGCCTTAGTGTAGGATTCAGCAGTTTCAGTTCCGTCTGCATGGGTGTCATGAAGTTTGCCACTTCTGACTTAAGTAGCATGAAGTTGGCTTTGGCTTTGGAGAAGTTTTTATGGTGGTTTCTTTACTGGGGGTGGGGTGGGATGTGGATGTTAAGGGTGATTAGCTTATGGTCAGACCTGACTAACGAGGGGTGACCATAGGTATGGAGCATTGATTTCCCATGTTGGTAATGACCAGGTCTAGGATATTGGAGCCCTGGTAGGACTATGGATTAGTTGATCCAGGGCGTTGGAATTTATGAATTCCAAGAACCGCTAAAGGTGTTGGGACATGAGTAGTTTTCCCAGTTAATGGCAGGGTAGTTAAAATCACCCAGTATTAGGGTGTTTGGTTCTATCTTAATATTTTCCAGTATGTTTAGAAAGGTGTAGTGAGAATCTTGGGGTATGGTGGGGATCTGTAGCAAGCTACAATTTGGATTGCAGTCTTACCTAGTGTTAGTTGCACTTGGAGAATTTCAGACACATTGTGTTGGCCAACTAGCCTGGTGGTGTGAATATCCTTGGTGAATATTGACACTCCTCCACCTTTAGTGTTTCGTCCTGGTTTGGTGGCGAAAAGTGTGGTAAGAGTTGTAGCCTGGTATTGCAGGGGTGCTCTCTGGAGCCTTGAACCAGGTCTCAGTTACTGCACAGATATCGATGTTCTCCATTTTAGGAGTGCCTCGAGAGAGTGCATTTTGAGGTTTAGACTTCTAGCATTGAGTAGCATTACCTTCAGATTTTGCATGCTTGTACCTGTTACGGTGGTGGTTTTGTCCTTTGAAGTTTGCCTAAAAAGGCACTATAGGGTGGCAAGAGCCTTAGCCAGTAACCTGAATCCCAGGGGCGACAGGTGCAGACCATCTCTGGCAAAGCATCGTGGTCTGTCAATCATGTCATCCCAGGCAGACAGATACTGGATCCCCTTTGAATGACACCATAAGCTTAGCCAATTGTTGAAGTCAATCATTTTATCCTTATATTGTGGTATCATTCTGGGCGAAGGCAGGATGCTACTCAGGGCCTGGGCCACATGATCCGAGAGCTCTTCCATGTCTCTTTTCATGTAGTCCAGGGAGGTACGTCTCAAGTCATTCACTCCAACATGGACAATGACAGAGTCATATTTGTACTTGTTGTGGAGTGACTTGAGTGCATGCGTTATGTGGCGGATCCTGGCACCCGACAGGCAGCTGACTGTAATTTTCTCCTTATTCAACCTGGTGAGAGGGACATCAGTGTGCCGGACTATAGAGTCACCTATGACTAAAGTGTTAGGTACATTGTCTTGCCTTAGGGGCTGTTGCTGGGTGGCACACTGGTGTTGTGAACTATGTGACACATTGGTTGTGATTGGTGTTTGTTTGCGTTTCAGCTTCAGAGGTCTTTGTTGCTTAGGCAGGTTACAGTTAAGGGCCTCTGCATATGTGGATTTAGTGTTGCTATATGTGGGTGTTGGTGGTGTGGGTTTAGAAGGGCTATGTGTTGCTTGAGGTGTAGTGTGGGTGTTAACCTTCTCCTCTTGACTGTTTAGCACAATCTTGGGTGGAGAGAGCTTTGCTTCCATTTTGGCTATGTAAGTGCATCTCTCACAGGTTGTAGTGTTGGGTGGTAGGAGGAGAGGGTTGTCTGTGTACATGAGGCAATTGCTGCATTGCCCCAGTATGCCCAGATTCACCAGGTGGACAGGAGAAATCACGGAAGCTGACCCTTGGACATGCCTGGTTTGGGGCTTTTTTTTTCTTTGTAAAAGTAGGAGCTGTTTCCTTAGCAAGGTACTTTGCAATTATAGGCTGTTTAGTGCCTACTATTAATTTCTCCTTGTTAACAAGGAGAGTTCAGTGTTTGTATGAGTTTAAGGCTTCCTAGTGCTTTCCAGCAGGTATTAGAGAAAGTGCTAGTCACAGGGATGCTTAAAGGTAAGATTGAAAAGAATGCACTCTGCAGTGTGCACTAGAGAAGTTAGATGTGAAAGTAGGTAACTTGAGTTTTACCTGTTTAAAAAGTTAAGGTTTAGTGGAGAGTTACTATTTTTAAAAACAGCAAGATGGATTGAAAGGGGTGGGCACTTTTGTATTTTGGTACTATGAAATACTGTAGGATGGCCAATAAATTTAAATAATTGAAGGGGTGGGATTTCAAAAATGATGATTTTGTGATTACTCACATAAGCCAGTGAAAGTAGAGAGAAATGAGATATATGGTCAGATTAACATAAGAGGCGGGCAACTAGAAAGACAGTGGTATTTAACAAGACAACTAAAATGGGTGGGAGGGCGGGGAAAAAATTCTGCCTGACTCAGAACAGAGAGAGCTGTGGTCTCTTTTAAAGTTTTAATATGCTATTAAAACAGAATGCAAGCAAAACACAAGCTAAAGAAAACAAACTACAGTATTCAAAATATAGAAAAGTAATACAAAAAATAAAAGCAAACTAACCTTTCCTTCACAGGTTTCCTTACAGCTTTTGGTAAACAGGAAATAGAGGCGCTCAACATGAATAGGTAGTACCTAATCAAAACAAATGCATTTATAATTTTAAAACTTAAATACATAACTTTACTTGCATTAAAATAATTTACTGAATGCTTAAACCATGCACACAATCCGTGTTAGGGCAGCAATATTTTCCTTCTTTATAAATAAAGGGGGGTAATCCTTTATACCCAAATACTTATTTATATGTTATATTGTAGGTAGCCACCACTATGCAGAATATATTTACCCTAAGTAATACATATGGGGAAGCCAGTATAAACAGAAACATAACTAAAATACAGATCCTTCACGATATGTTTATTAAAAGAACATAATAAAAGAACTAATTCCTTAAAAAACTTTTGTATTTTAAAAGAACAGAAATGTTACAGGCTTCATTCAGGCCCGGGGGGGGGGGGGAAGGCATTTAAAAACAATTGCCATTCCAACTCTTTCATTTCAAGTAAGAGTGACTGAGGACCCCCCCTAATTCCAACTTTAACTGAGTCAATCCCCATAAAACAAAAACTATGCCCGGCATGATCTAAAATATGCTTAGAAAGGGCATTGTCTGTTTTTTTGTTTTTTATGGCATAATTATGTTGGTAAACCCGGTCCCGCAACCTGCGGTCCGTCTTACCAACATAAAAAGCCGGACAGCAATTACAAAAAGCAGTGTAAACTATTGATCTAGTATCACAACAAATCTTGTGTTTGATGTAAAACTTTTCATTCCTTATAACAAAGGAGTTACCTGTTTTTATTAGTCTACACCAATTACACATCCCGCATGGAAAAGTCCCAGTTTGTCTAGATGGTTGAGGTGGATGATCACCTGTTTGCAACAATTCTTTTAAATTTTTACCTCTCTTAAATACAAAAGTAGGAAAAGGGCCTAATAATTCATATAAAAGTGAATTATTAAGAATGAAATGCCAGTTCTTCTTAATAATAGAACAAATGTTGTGTGTCTATTTGGACGTTAAACTTGTTAAAGATTTATGCAATAGTCGAATTCTTTCTAGCATTTTTAGGAAGCATACATATTGTAATGCTTTCCTTCATTTTTCTAGCAACCATCCCTGGAAACAAAAAAAGTCTATTGTAAAAGGGCAGTTAGTCAGGGCTACATGTATGTGTAACACCTTAAGGGCTTTTGAAGACGAATGTCTTACACTAAAGAATATGTTCCTGAATAGGGGTTACCCTTGTGAACTCCTTGATAATTTAATTGATGAAGTTTCTTTCAAAAGAGCTTCAGGGTTTTACCAACCTCTTCTTCAATGTACAAAACAAAGTAGTTCATCTTCTCTTGAACTTTTGGGAACATTGACTCAGAATAGTGAACCTGGCCTCCCCCTTCAAGGAACCAGTAACCCTGACCATGATAAAATTTTCCCACCTCAGGATTTTAAAATCAGTTTTATTTTTACACATAATAAATACACACACAATATTTGTTCTATTATTAAGAAGAACTGGCATTTCATTCTTAATAATTCACTTTTATATGAATTATTAGGCCCTTTTCCTACTTTTGTATTTAAGAGAGGTAAAAATTTAAAAGAATTGTTGCAAACAGGTGATCATCCACCTCAACCATCTAGACAAACTGGGACTTTTCCATGCGGGATGTGTAATTGGTGTAGACTAATAAAAACAGGTAACGCCTTTGTTATAAGAAATGAAAAGTTTTACATCAAACACAAGATTTGTTGTGATACTAGATCAATAGTTTACACTGCTTTTTGTAATTGCTGTCCGGCTTTTTATGTTGGTAAGACGGACCGCAGGTTGCGGGACCGGGTTTACCAACATAATTATGCCATAAAAAACAAAAAAACAGACAATGCCCTTTCTAAGCATATTTTAGATCATGCCGGGCATAGTTTTTGTTTTATGGGGATTGACTCAGTTAAAGTTGGAATTAGGGGGGGTCCTCAGTCACTCTTACTTGAAATGAAAGAGTTGGAATGGCAATTGTTTTTAAATGCCTTTTCCCCCCCGGGCCTGAATGAAGCCTGTAACATTTCTGTTCTTTTAAAATACAAAAGTTTTTTAAGGAATTAGTTCTTTTATTATGTTCTTTTAATAAACATATCGTGAAGGATCTGTATTTTAGTTATGTTTCTGTTTATACTGGCTTCCCCATATGTATTACTTAGGGTAAATATATTCTGCATAGTGGTGGCTACCCATAAGATAATATATAAATAAGTATTTGGGTATAAAGGATTACCCCCCTTTATTTATAAAGAAGGAAAATATTGCTGCCCTAACACGGATTGTGTGCATGGTTTAAGCATTCAGTAAATTATTTTAATGCAAGTAAAGTTATGTATTTAAGTTTTAAAATTGTAAATGCATTTGTTTTGATTAGGTACTACCTATTCATGTTGAGCGCCTCTATTTCCTGTTTACCAAAAGCTGTATTACTGAACATCCTTGTTGTCAAGGATATGACATCACTAAATGAAAATCTTCAGTATTTAAACTGTTTGGCGCCTTTTAAGTTTGTCTGAAGAAGCTCCCGTTTTTTGAGGAGCGAAAACGTTTTTAATAAAATACGTTAATACCATTATACTGAATCCTGAGTGCTTTGGACTTGTCTCGCAACATAAGTCTTACACGTATTGATATCCTCCCCACCAGCAAAACAGGTCTTCCCTGCAATACAATTCCAACTGTTGCAAATACCATAACCAGGACCTGACACTACATGGCCACAAGATGTTTACAGTAAGCCACCATAGTGAATGTACAATGTGTAAGCAATAAACAGTCCTAAGATACATACACACACACACACACACACACACACATGCATGCAGATACTTGTATATGCATATGTATTTATATATATATAGATATATATGTAACTACACATACACACACAGGGGTATGTCTAGGAAGATACATAGTCAAAGGGTGCACATCATACTGAACAGCCAGTATTCCTACAGTAGCAACCTCACCCAATGGACAGTGTATGAGTCACCCATACCAAAGACAATTGTTGCCTGAAACATATACCCACAGAGAAGTCAAAGGATCTAACACAACACACAGGTTTGTATACATAAGAAAGGTTTGTTTGTGTACTATTATAGTTGTATATGCCATGTCTTATAGCTGATTATGCTTTGAAATACATACAAACAGAGTAATGCAACTCTCAAACAGATCATTTATTACAGTAATCCGAAAACATCACATCTGTTGTTGTCCACATCAAGGCCTTCAAGTAGTACAACAGGAAAGGCAGACTGGGCCACAGGATAACAAGCAATCAACAGTATGTAATAGCCCAGCAGCCTCTAAATACACACTGCATGCAATCACTAGGGGGAAAAGACCTAGGTTGACACAATGGCCGGTATCTTTTATATAACAATGCATAACTGAAATCATCACAATCACACTGATGGCAGTAAGCAGTAGGCCAGCAATGTTCACAAGGTGAAATGTATGGTAATGTACATCCGTATACTTTAAGGCAGTTTACTACTGGTGGTCCTCACATGTTCTAACACCCTAGGATACTTTTGGTGCATACCCCCCATACACTGACTTACACGGGCATATAACACTGTTACATACACTGACCTCTAGACTGCAGAGGTGCACACATGTGTTGTGCAGATGAAGCCCATATATATATGGTGCATATGTTCTGTACATCATTATTTATTGACATCATACCTGATAACAAGCCAGTCAGATAACAGACTGCTATACATGTTGTGTGTAGTAGGGATTGTTTCTGAGGACATTACTTGAATATTCTATGTTTGTATGTACAGTACTGTGGTCAGTGTATGTAGGGCAGGGGTCTGCAACCTTCACTGTCCAAAGAGTCAATCCTGACCCCTCACCCACCAAACTAAATTCATCGGGAGGCACAACAGCTATCTGATTCCTAAAATGGAGACAGCTGAGCATATACAGTTTCATATATAGTTATACTAGATATAAAATACCTAAGTGTATAAGAACAATACCTAGCATATGTCCATAATTGTGCTCCTGTGTTGGGATTGCTTGATCACTGAGTGTGTGTGTGTGTGTGTGTGTGTGTGTGTGTGTGTGTGTGTGTGTGTGTGTGTGTGTGTGTGTGTGTGTTTATGGGTGTGTGTGGGCGTGTGTGTGTGTTGTACAGTAGAGTGTCCATTAATCCTCAGAGGTACAGGAAGGCACTACAGCAGGGTTGAAGAGACATATGTGGCTCCAGAGCCACAGGTTGCAGTCCCCTAAGTTAGGATGATTGATGACAGTATGTGTATTGTGCTTACAAACCTTGGGCTCTGTACAGAATGTGGTAGACGCCATTGTCCTCAGTCCTGTTCTATCTGATGTTACATGCTGCTCCAGTGTATGGTACCTTATTGACTCACATGTCTGTAGGGCCAGACACACATGTGTCCCATATCACAGACAGCCATCGGACCACACTGTGCCATGACCAGTGTATGTAGGGTTAGTGTGTGAGTGGCACATATGAGGATGGTGTTTTTCAGACAGTCATTACAGTGTCATATTAAGCTTGTGTATTATATGTGGCTGTGGTTGCATTGACATTGGATGTGGGTATGCATTTTCTCACAGGTATCTGCTATGATGTGCTGTGACCTGCATGTTGAGCCCACTATAATTGCAGGTACATGTGTATTCCCCATACAATATGTAGTCCAGTGTTGTGGCAGTCTGTTTGTAGTTTGCCCAATGCTTTGTGACATGTCTAGCAGCCTACTGTAATCACCAGTGTGCTGTTATGTCCAGTTATTTGCAAGACATATTGCTGCCAGGCCAGCATAACTGTTGTGTATTTCTGACAAAGCAGTGGTATGCTGTACAGATGTATGTCACTATCTACTGGGTAGTATGTGGCCATGTAAACTCAGCACCACCAGGGATTATGTGTCAGGACAGACTGGCATGTGGGCGTGCATACACTGTGTGGGCATATGTTTTCCAGTATTGTCGTGATATACCCATGTACATGGCTAGTAACATCCACATTGGGAGTTGTGGTCCACATGTCTCGCATGAAGGGGACATGTGTACACTTCTGGACTGACCACAGAGTGCCAGACTTTCCACATATATTGGTCATATCCCTGCTGTAGTCCACTGTGCTAGTTGTGGTACTGTACTATGATGCCCTTAGGATGTCTGTCTGTAGGCAATGGTGCACATGTCTACAGTAGATGTGACCTCCCACACCCAACATGTCTGTTAAGACACCCCTGTGACAGTAGCAACAGTCTACATATATACATGCAATACATCCATGACATCCCCCTGCACTACGGGGTTGGGACTATTAGTGCTGAGGTAGGACTCCACTCCATGTTCTGGACATATGGTAAACATATATGTGTACACATATATCCACATATCTGTACAGATAGATATATACACATATACATATCCACATACATATATGGACATATACATAGGCACATAAATATATGGAGATATATACGTACATATAGATACATATAAACACTCACACATATACATATACACAGCAATGACTTCAGCAAGTGGCTAAGCATCTGATGTCATTCAAAGGGGATCCAGTATCTGTCAGCCTGGGACGACATGATTTACAAACCACAACACTTTGCCAGAGATGGTCTGCATCTGTTGCCCCTGGGATTCAAGTTACTGGCTGCAGCTCTTGGCACCACTATAGTGCCTTATCTAGGCAAGGTTCAAAGGCCAAAACCATCACTGTAACAGATACAAGCATGCAAAACTAAAGGTAATGTGACTCAATGCTAGAAGTCTAAACCTAAAAGGCACTCTCTTGAGGCACACCTACAAATGGGGAACATCGATATATGTGCAGTAACTGGGACCTGGTTCAATGCTCCAGAGAGCCCACCTGTAATACCTGGCTACAACTCTTATTACACATTTTGGGCAACAAACCAAGACCACAACACTACAGGTGGAGGAGTGTCCATATTCACCAAGGTTATTCACACCTCCAGCCTAGTTCCCAACACATTGCATCTGAGAATATCCAGATGCGACTAACACTAGGTAAGACTGCTGTCCAAATTGTAGCTTGTTACAGATCCCCCACCATGCCCCAAGATTCTCACTACACCATTATAAATATACTGGACAATATTAAGATACAACCAAACACCATAATACTGGGTGATTTCAACTACCCTGTCACTAACTGGGAAAACTACTCGGGTACCAACACCTTTTACCAACGGTTCCTGGAATTCATACATTCCAACTCCCTGGATCAACTAATTCATTGTCCAACCAGGGTCTCCAGTATCCTAGACCTGGTCATTACCAACATGGGAGACAAATTGCTCCACACCAGTGGTCACCCACTCATTGGTCAAGTCTGACCATAAGGTAATCACTGTTGATATCCACATCCCACCCTCACCTGCCAGTAAGGAAACCTCCATAAAAACCTTCTCCAAAGCCAACGCCATGCTACTCAAGTCAGAAGTGACAAACTTCATGACACCCATAGAGACAGGAGCTGAACGTGCATTTGGTGAATCCTACACTAAGGCACTGTATGAGCACATCCACTCATGCATGAATTGTACCATGCCAAATAGAACCAAGATGCTGTCCTCCAAAAAAGGAAGCCAATCTGGTGCTCCACTGCCATACAGAAACTATGCAACAGAAGAACAAAACTGTTGAAGAAAAAATGATAATCCCAAAATGCAAACTGCTCCCTTACCAGCCTCAGTAAGAAGCTGATATCCTTCAAAATCCGCCAAAGCTTGTTACATAAATATAATTACCAAAGATTCCAAAGACAACCACAAGGCATTCTATAATTATGTCCAGGATCTAAACGGCAATGCTCTGAAATGCTCTGAGCTACAACAGAATGGCATTAAATATACTGATTCCAAGGAGTTTACCAATATCCGGGCAGATCAATTTAGTTCCGTGTTCATCCTCCTCTCACCCCCTAATGGGCCCATCACAGTACCAAAAGATTGCCGCATTCCAGTAATCACGGCCACACAGGTGGAAACTGCACTATCCTCAGCTAGGAATACAGCATCCATGGGACCAGATGACATCCTGGGCTGTGTACTACATGAACTACAAAATAAACCTGCACCTCACCTAAGTGCCATGTTTAATCATAGCCTCACCTCAGGCTTTGATCCCACTGAGTGGCACACAGCTACAGTTATCACACTCCACAAGGGGGAATCCACCTTGGATCCCAGGAACTACCATCCCATCAGTCTGATGAGCCAGATCTGCAAGGTCATGGAATGCGTTATCATGCAACTTATAAACAAAGACATTAGCAACCAGCAAACACTGGACCCCACTCAAGTTGGGCTCATGAAGGGCCGATCTTGTCTCCTGAACCTGATTGGCTACTTTGAATCAGTCACTGGAGCTGTGGAAGAGGGTAAGGTGATCCACACAGCCTATCTGGACTTGGCCAAGGCCTTCGACACCATCCCCCACTCTGGAGACCTAGTTAAACTTATGAAGCTGGCCATAAACTCCTGCATCACTCGATGGGTTGCCAACCAACTTACTGACAGAACACAGACTGTAAAAGTAGCCAAGTCCAATCCCAGCTCCAGACAATTGACAAGTGGAGTATCTCAGGGTTCAGTCCTGGGACAGCTCTTGTTTGGCATCTACTTCCCTGAAGTACAGGCCAACACTATGGAACTCTGACTAACAAAGTTCACAGATGACTGCAAACTGGCAGCCACTATTGCATCCCCAAATTACGTGGATATTCTACAACATGGTTTTACAGAACCAGATGCTTGGTGCCAGAGCCATGGGCTCAAGCTTAATGCCAAGTAATGTATAGTTATCCCCTTTGGAAATACCACGTACCCATGAATTACCACATAGGTGGCAGTATACTAAACTCATTAACTACATTGCCACAACAGTAAGGAAATCCTTCTATGTGTCACACCTCATCACTGAGGGCTTTTCATCCAGAAAAAAGGAGGTAATTGTCCCACTGTACTCATCCCTCATTACACCCAGTATAGAGTACAATGCCCCATTTGGTATGTACCTCACAAGACATCTGTGATAGCTGGGAAGGCAGTGGAAATACCTCACTATAAGAATCATAGGCCTAAAGCAGATGGCCTATGCTGACCATCTAGAAAACCTCCAGGTATACTCTGTGGCATATCATCTACACAGAGGCTATCTCTGCGTAACATACAAAGCTATGTCAAACCCCAGGAAATGACATCTGTAATAAGTGTATGTACTGCCATGTACAGTACATGTGTCTATGTGCTGTCATTACAGTACAAAGGGTTTTGAGTGTCATGTCTAGGACACACAAGTATATCAGACCTGCACAGCACTGTTATCAATGTGAATGTGTTACATGCAGGGGTAGCAACCCAGTGTATGTGCTGTCATACTGGCATGTAGTTTAACATGTCATTACTACTGTTGACAGTGCTGTCCCAGGCAAGGGTAGAGTGCTAACATTACTACTGACAACAAGCACACCTGTGGGCATAGCTGCACTCTGAGGCTTCACTGTCATGTTCCTGGTGTGTGGGCTGTGTCACCATATATATTCCCTACTGGATAATAATCAGACATGGGGAATATAACTGTGGAGTACCATCTGTACAGCATATGTTACTGAGGGCTTACAACATGTAGTAATGGCATACATATTGTCAAACATCCATCTGTTGACACATTCATCCTACTGCATAGCTACTCACCAAACTGGTGTCTGTCAGTCGCTCTACAGATGTGCAGATGGCAGGTATCCAGCTGGGATATGTACAGACAATCTATGTTTGATTGACACTGACATATCTGGCCAGCTGTGTACTACCTGTCACATATAGGAGATAACACCCTGTCTGGCCACATGCCATGGGTACCTACACTACACTACCACAGTCAACTGAGCATGCTTGGGTACAGGTCTCCATCACAGACACTAACCATGTGGTGTAATACATATTGCATACATGTCAACTGGATTACCTCAGTGGCCACGTGCAGAAGGCACCCAGAGGACTGGCTGATGCATGTCACTCTCACCCTGACGGTCACAAACCTAACGGTAATGGTCTGTCGATAGATTGCCTGCTGGCACATGGCAGGTGGCATGATACCAATGTACACCCGCCCCCCCACACATCCGATCTCTCCATGAACAATAGCCAGGTACACAGCTATGACCACCTGCAGCAATGCACCACAGTACTGACATGTGTACATGTGCATTACTGAGGATAGCAGTGTTTGTGTGTTAGTACACCTGTAGTTGGGAATTCCATGATGCCTTCACAACCACCTCAACTCCCATTGCCATAGTCAGATGTGGCCACTGCTGTATTGGACATGACATGTACCCTGATACACTCCTCTCCCTAACAGATACATGTGCCTTGCAGTACCAGCACAACAGTGTTGTACAAATGGGTCGATAGGGCATGGGAAACCCATTGAGGACTGCCAAGTGTGTGTATGTGTGCACGTCTGCATATCTGTAGGGTAAACCATTCTGAGGCCACATACTCCTATTACACTACACATTGCCACACAGTAGTACAGATGGTGTTGTCACTGCCCATAGGTGAGGCATCGTAATGCAACACCCTACTATGCCTGTGGCATGTGCAATAGATGCATATCCCTGTAGTACCACTGTTGTGATATACAATGGGTTGTATTGCCATGGGCAATATGTGATAGTGGGTATGTCAGAGTGTCATAATGGGTTCCAGTGTGTACAATATCCATTGGGGGATGTGGGTGCTGTGCACACTGTCATTGCGCCATGGTACACCTGGCATATGTCCCACATACCACTTTCTTGTGACCACTGTCAGCATCAACCATACAAGTAACTGATACCACAATACAGCCCAGTTAAGCAGGTGCTGTGTGCAGCCTATCAGCACATTGGACACACGGACTAGTTAGCTAGCACCAATAAGCCCAGGTCTCTAAGATGTGTGTCTGCCTGTTATGTGTCAGTCAATGTGTATATGATGGTATGACACACTATGTATTCTCCATATATAACCATTAAATTCCCCATTACCATATTGTACATGTCTGTGGATGTACTGCATGTAACATGGAACCTGGTACACACCTCACCTTAAACGTTGTGTGGTGTGTGCAATGAAAGCCACACAGTTCAGTAGCACTACATAACTAGATAGGGGTCTAGTCACAGTGTTGCCAAGTAAGGATGTGCATGCATGTGGATGGGTTGATATAAGGTTGCAGATTATATATGTCCCAGTGGGTCGCCTGTCACTGTTGCACAGGCAATAACTGTTATACAAACCTGTGACATGTGTGTAACTGTACACCAGATATGTCAAAGCCATGGTGTCACCACAGTGCCATAACCCTTGTGGAATATGACTGCAGATCATCCTCCTGCTGACACGTACACCTACAACACAAATGGATAACATTATGGAGATCACAATCAATCAGTGTCACTAACAGCTGAAATGGATCATAGCTGGATGACTACACTACCTGACATGTATGCATTATACATTACCCCTGACAACATCTTACACTGCAGTACATTGCAGCACTCTATTACAGTCATTGTGTGCACCAGAACCATATTAGCCTGTCCCTGCATCGATGTTATGGATGACAGGGATGTGGTACAGGTATCCTCATATGCACAGGGTGTGTTGCTGGTTTGCCAGAGGCCAAGGGTGGTCCATACATTTGACACCATGTGTGTGGGTGAGGGATTTAATTCTTTGATTGGGGCATGGTGATGTGGTGTGTGTCCGTATGGGGTTGCCTTAGGTGTGTTTGCATAGTGTGTGGGTATGCATGAACACAGTTCTGCCATGTGGCTGCCCTATACATGTGTTTTGGACAGCTGCAGACCATACCGGGCAGGGTGTGCAGTTCACCACCTCCAGCCACAGACATAATGACTGTGCCTGCCAGGGGTTCCATGGGCACATGCAGGTACAGACCATGATGTGCTACTCTCCCCTGATGATGACAAATGTCCATTGGAACCATGTCCCGCCTGGGACTGGCCAGGGCCACGTGCATGAGGTTTGCTGTTGTGTGGTGTGGACAGCACCCTCGTGATGTGCTGGGGCTGGTACTGCCACTACAGGAGCAACTTGGCGTCCTAGCATGTCCACTTCAACTGCCAACTGCTGGGGTTTCTGGCCTCTGTCCACATGGCCATCGCATCACTCCCACCACATTTTCAAGCATGGACATGCCATGGTTGAGGAGGCCCACTATCTCACTCCACCATCTATCCATGATCTCGTTCTGCTCATGGAGGGCAGCAGCAAGTTCACGGATGTTATCACTTACAGATAAGAAAGCAGCCCTCTGCAGCCTCAGGCCCTGTCTGGTGTGCATTTCCATATGTGCCTGTGGCTCCATGATAGCCTGAAACATGCTCCTGGTGGTACCAGTTGTCGCGCCTCTGCCAGGGGCATGATGGCCAGTGGCCCTTCCACGAGCACTGCAGTACATCGGCCTATGTGGTGCCCTGCCGGACATCTGGCTATGCTGACTGTGACCTAACACAGTCGGCATGGAAACCACACTCTCCTGGTCATTGGCACCAACCGCCAACTGTCCATCTGCTATGGCCACATGTGATGGGGTGTGTATGGGCACTGTAAGTATGCGCAGGCTTGGGGTGGCTAGGAGGGTGATGACAAATGATGGCGCAGTGTCGGCCTCTGAAAACCCCACCTGTGCCTCAACAGTACCATCATCATCATCATTATCATTGGTGTCTGTATGGACACCAACCTCAGATTACATGCAGGAGGGAACCTGACCCACCTTGCCACCTGTGGGGGAAACAAACACACATTTTAAGTCCTGTGCAGCATTGCATAACAGTAGACACATTTACACACATACACACACACACACACACACACACACACACACACACACACACACACACACACACACACACACACACACACTGACAGTCCACCTTACTACCTCCCTGATCCTGGGTTTACAGTTTACAAAACATTCAGTTACATATGTTCCCCATCCTGCATGGCACTTGCTAACATACACTCATTAATACTACCCATTAACATATCATTTCTCTCCATGCCTACATGTGTAATCTCAACACATGACCTGTTACTCCATCACCTCCCTGACTTGAGTAGAGTAGGTTGTACATGACCTCATTGCAGTCATCCAGTGTTAACCCTGTGTATGTCCAGTCATTGTGTACATAGCCCATATATTGTTGGGATTGCTACATTCACTACATATTTCACACACCGGAGTCTCATACTACAGTCTTGCTCAGTCCATGCCACATCTGCTGCACAGTCAATCTATCATGTGGGCAACAGTAATATCTGGATACACTCACTGGTGTGCTCTGGTAATTCCCCATTGCATTAGTAGTGCTGCATACGTGGGTAGTCAGTTATCTATTTGCTGATGGCAATATGATGTGCATACCTGGTGTGTACTTTCCCTCCCAATGCATGTTCCATGCTACAGACCTTGTTATGCTATTAGCTGTCCTGTGTTCACATATCAGACAAGTTGTCCTGGTGTCTCATGTGTTACTCCATGTCCATGTATGGCACAATCCCAAGGAGAAGTACTGCCATGTGGTCAACCCCACAATCACCTGTGCATACATGGACAGCCACACAAACAGACACATGTACACACACATCTGACATGCATTGACCACACTCCACTCTCCACCAGATTGAACTTATAGACACGATCAACAACCCCCCACACACACCTACATGTGAGGTTGCACAGCTTTTGTACACACAGTCCTCCCATTACCCTTCTGTCAGCATGCATTACATATGGTACTCAACAGTATGCAGTGCAACTATAGTGACTTCATGCTAGTGCTAGTATACATGTGTGTGATGCATGGGCTGTGTTGGTAGGTGATGGCCCTTCCCCTTGATAACACTGCACCCATGTACAAAGTGTTACTGTGGATCTGTTCTGCACCTTGCTTTGTACTGTGCACCATACTCCACAGGTGTACAAACCATTGCTGCATGTGTAGTACTGTGTTAGTTATGTCAGCTCCAATGCTCACAGCCCCTATGTGTTTGAATAACTCATACCTGGGATGATAAGTGAATAGATGTCATTTGCGAATGCCTGATGTATGGTTTACAGATCACAACATCAGCGGTGCTTGTATGACCAATACAAGACTATTACACTGACAATCTGCCAGACCTTACCATGGCTATGGGGTGTGCCCTACACATGTCCCACAACTCTGCATGGTTGCAAGGTCTACTCATGTGCACATCCCTTGGAGTTCACACACTGCTGTCACTATTGCTGTGGAGTCAGGGTTACATCTGCCACAGTTAATGAACCTGATTGTGTGCAGATACAGCCATTCTTAACATACGTAGGATCCCTGCTGCAGTGCACTGCTGTTTCATGATGACACACCCTCCCCACCTCCAGCCTTTTTGCCGATGCTTGACAACTATGGCCTAGTCATGTGTCAGTTTGTGCAACAGCCTACTGCCAGTTAATTATGTGGACCACATTACTATGTTATGACATAGTGTCAATCTGTAACGGTTGCTATTGTAATACAAGTATATTTACTGTTGTAGCACCATATGAGGATGTTGTTTCACACATGTCCCTACTGTAGGCCATGTGTTTTGCCATTCTTCTCATCCCTGTGGACACATTTCACAATGACAGGATGTTAGTTATCTTGCATGTGTCTGATGTACACTTCCAATACCCCATTATGGTCTCTACTTTGATGCAGTGCATTTCACAGCAATGAAACATGAACATGTTCAGCATGCAGTATGAGTAGGTGTGTTCGAAGTGTGCATGGAATATCCTATAGCTATCACATGCCCGGTGTATTGGCAAGCATGAACATGAACCATACTCACCAGCTACAGGCTGCTGCCTTGGTGGTATCCTGGAGGGACCTACATAAGAGTGTGAGAGATTTGATGTCAGTGGCCAAGCTGTGGCATTCATAAAGGGTGAGTGCAGCATTACGGTACATCAACAGTAGAAGTCCAATAATCCAAAAATACCGCTCCAACAGGAAGATGCTCTTGTTAAAACAAAACTTCTGTAAAATAAATAAAACGTTGAACAAGAGCAAAACTAAGGCTAAATTCTAGTATTTAAAACTGGATAAATTTATTAGTAAAACAGATGATCTGTTTTACTAATAAATTTATCCAGTTTTAAATACTAGAATTGAGCCTTACTTTTGCTCTTGTTCAACAGTAGAAGTCCACAATACTACAGCTTATGCACAATTGTTTATTACTACTACATAGCAACAGCCTATGCATATGACATCTCAGATATGCATGATCTACCTGTACAGATGAAGATGCATACACGAGAGTGGTCTAATGATGTTCCCTGGGGCCTTACCTGCACTCTCCTCAGCCGGTGTGTTGGTGGCCCCCACCTCCACAATGCTCAGTTGTTGGTTCTGCGAGCAGGCAGGTACCACAAGGATGCTGAGAAGCTCCTTCAGACGAGTCAGGGGTGGATGGATGGCATGCCCCCCTGTTGTGAGGTGGTCCCCCCATACAGCAGCTGCATGCCAACGTACATGGCGAAGCAGGTCAGTGCAATGATGCCAGACCTGCTCATAACTGCGGTTCTGCAGGCCGACATCATTGAGCCTGTGGACTAGATCGTTCCACAGGGTGGTCCTCTCCTACTGTTCATGGGCTGTCCTTCCAAAATGTAGCAGGTAGTGCTGTATCAGGTGTGTCACGATTATCTTAGTTTCTGCAGCACTGAACGCTGGTAATCTTGCATGAGCCATCTTCCCTGGAAGACATAAGGATGGAAACAGGTCTGAGTAACACATACAGCAGGGTTACCATAGTTCTTAATACACATCTCTGTCTCCCCACATGATATCAGTTACAACAAACCGTTTACACAACGCAATTCGTATGTCAACAGCTTACCTACCATTGGGACATATGTTGTATTGTACCACACTTTGTGCTATGTGTTTGTACCACACTTTGTGCTATGTGTTTGTAGCCATGTTCCCTGTAGAGAAACTATTTTTTGTTGGTCTGTTACAGACTATTTCACCTGCATGCCATTGTCAGTGCTACTATGGTTCCACATGTGCATGTGGCATGCATGCTATGTGATTGCTGCACATCTGTCATTCTGTGTTATTGGGGATATCTATGCATGCTGTTGGACATGTTCCAGGATTATGTGGACTATTACAGCCCACATATGTTCCATAACAGTGACACAATAGCATGTGTAGGGGTTAGTTTCCAGCAGAACCACCTCTCCTACCTCATCTGGCCATGTTATCAGGCCACATCACATCTGGGACCCACCATGGGACCTTATCATCTACTGGTCCTGCACTACCTTCAGGTGGAACCAGCTGAGGAGATGGTGTGTCCCCCATGAGGACACACAGACACAAACCTGTATCCCAAAGTCAGGTCCAGGATCTGGTGTATAGAGAGCTCCACAGAGACATGGGGGACTTGCTACATCACCTGGAGCCCTGCAGTACACATACACAGGGTGGACATGCTTGCTCCTCCTGCACGGCCCACAATCCTTTATGACCATGTAGATGCTGTTGTGTCTGTCCATGGGTGGGGACCTTGGTCCCATTGCTTCCATATGGGGGCTCAATGGCATACACATTCACAAACAACACTCCCCATCCACAGTGTTTACACACCACATGTGTCATATACCAGCCCTGTATGCTGTCTTTTCTGTCTGCAGACCCAACCTACATACCACAATTTGCCTACTAGACTTCATCAACAAACAAATCCCACCTTTACAAACAAATGCAATGTGTTCTCAACATGGGTTACACACCACACGTCAAAGTCTATTTTGCACCCATGTTCTGCTGTATATATATGTTGTGTATTGATATGTGTGAAGTTCTCTCACACATATCATGGAAGGGGACATGTATTTATTTATATATGTATATATATATATATATATATATATATATATATATATATATATATATATATATAAATATGTAGAAGAATTATATGTGTATGTTTGTTTGTATATATGTAGACATACACGTGTATGTATATGTATATATATATATATATATATATATATATATATATATATATATATATATATATATATAGATAGATATATGGGTCTAGGACTATTCACTGAAAGCACATTCCACTGAAACTCAAATGACTGTGCACAAATCACTGAAAGAACAATTCACAGAAAACACAATTCACTGAAACACATTTCACTGAAAGTTATATATGCCCTTTTCCCCACTGTAGTGTGACCCTGGAGTTTAAATATATAGTAAGGGTGTGTGTGGGGGGCACTGCCCCCCACATTGGGGAGTGTTGGGGGTGTAGCCTCCCACATAGTTTGGATATACATTAAGTTTAGAAAAGAGTCATTTATTGAAATTGCAATATCTATGTGTATAGTTCAAAATATTTAAAATAGGTGGAGGGGCTACGCCGCCCACACCCCCAATATGAGAGGTGGTTCCCCCCACACACCCCTTACTATATATTCTAACTCCAGGGTCACATTACAGTGGGGAAAAGGCCATATATTATTTTCAGTGAAATGTGTTTCAGTGAAATGTGCTTTCAGTAAATAGTCCTTGACCCATATATATATATATATATATATATATATATATATATATATATATATATATATATATATATATATGTGTGTGTGTGTGTGTGTGTGTGTGTGTGTGTGTGTGTGTACATATATGTGTAAATATATATTGTGGGTTGTTTATATACCTATATCTATATGAGTGTCTGTATATCTGTAGACATACATGTCTAATTATATATCACACATATATTTATCTATATGTGGGGTGCATACAGACATCTGGTCCACACTCTGTAACTCTCTTTCCTTCACAGCTGCACTTTTCTACCTTTCTGCAACACAGACAGGTGTCACATGCAAACACAGCCTAACATTAGGGTGGTATATATGGTGACAGATTGCAGGTAAGCCAATTATACACCTATGGCATTTGTGCATGCTACATTACACATTAACATGACTGTCCTGCAAGTGGTGTGCTCTGACATCCATGTGTCTAGCATGACGGCAGTACTTCCACCAACAGCTATTGCCCACACTAACATACTAAACACAGATATTATGGCTTACATCTTTGCCATTCATTGCTGATCTGCACAGTTGACAGGTATGTCCCACTGCCTACAGGGACAGACAGTATTGCCCAGAGCAATTGTTCAGCAGAACATCATTACAGGTACGACTACAGATGGCACATATAAATCATTCCACATCATATATCCTATTATTCTATACCACATACTACATTCAATTAAATACATATATGTTTTACTTATCTGTTAATGTTTTTTTGACAGCTGTGACAGCTTTCTGTTGTTTATGTTTTTTTTTTTTTGTCTCTCTCTCTCTCTCTCTCTCTCTCTCTCTCTCCACTAGAGGGATAGAGCTGGTTTGAATAGATTGCAGCTTGGCTTTTGTAGGTGATGCACAGGATCAGGTGATGGGCTCTGCACCAATCAGTGTGCACCAGATGCTAACTGCATGCAGCCTGCTATGTAGTACTTCGGATAACCACTGTCATGGCAACCCAGTACTATAAAATACTGACTCATGTGGGTGTTGTCCCTTAACCTTTCCAGTATGGAGGACATCCTTCCTGTATGTGGGCAGCAGTGTTACAGACAGCAGGTAGCAATACCTCTTACAGCAGGACTTGCAGACACAGGCCTACTACACATTTATATAATGTTCCAGACCTACAGACAGAGTGAGTAGTGTTGTTATGTGCATTGTATATTGCTGGTCTTACAGTGTTTGTATGTACATAGTAGTTTAGTATGGAATGCAGTCTGTCTGCATAGTTATCAACTGTGGGCCTATCCACACGATGGCCAGTGGATTGTCGGTTAGGGTTTGTCTGTCCACCACACAGGTCTTATCCTAAATATATCACTGGCAGTCTGTCTGTTGCATGCTATCAGTACATGGCTACGTCCATTTGTGTTTCTGATGTCTTATTCCTGCATAAGGGTATGTTGCAACAAATCCTGTAACACCAGCAATTTCCAGGATGTGTCACAGTAATATTGCAAATATGGCCCTGTGTTCCTGCCTCTGTCCTCCACATATATGGCAGGCTTTCTCCTGCTGTGATACAGTTAGGGGTTGTTAAGTAATGACCTATCATTATTTACTGCTAGTATTCCTGCTATCATCCCAGTCATATCGTGGACTCCTACAACATATGTTGGTCAGGGTCCATACATATGGGGACAACATTTGGACAACATATGTGTGCCCTTGTACATTCCAGAGGTCAATGTGTGGTACACAGTGTTCTTTGCCCTTGTACAACCTTTTATGGGGGAGGGGTATTCAATGCTATCAACCTAGGCTGTGACACCATGCCATGGATATCAGTGTTAAGACACATTGAGGTATGTGACTGTACACTTTCATATGTTCCTCCATGGGAACAGTGGTGGGCTACAGCTTACAGTGTTACACACAGTTCAGTTAGTCAGTGTGGTTGTGATGTTAAGTTGGGCAATGTTATGTGACAGATACATTGACATTACCACAACTAATACATTTCCCCCTAGGGCTTGACTACAGGGTGTAATTGGAGGCTGATGAACTACATCTGTAATTGTTGATTATTACTTATCTTGAAGGCAAATCCATTGTCTACTGTTGTACTAATTGAAGGCCTTGGCCCGGACAGCATCATATGTTATATATCCACATTGCTTGCATCTACTGTTTTGTGTGGGCCTTGCATTCATCACAGATTACATATATAAAAATCTATGTGCTGTAAGTAATGGCATACATTATTGTATAGTACACAAATTAAATGTTTTCTCTGTATGCATACCTGTGTGTGGTGTCATGTCCTTTGAATTGTGAGTGGGTACATGTTTAATGTAAGTATTCTCATTTGTGGGAATGGTTGCCACACTACACATTTCACAGGTGCCAGTTACAGGGCTTGTGGCTGAGGGATCTACTTTGCACCCAGTACTTCCACACTACTTCTACATATGTATGGACACTAATACCTTTTGTCTGTGTATAAGTGTATATACCTATATATATATATCTTATATATATATATATATATATATATATATATATATATATCTGGATATATTTGTCAATGTATAGATGTGTGTGCATATCTGCACCATTGTAATATGTACTCGTTCCACACTGTACATTCTCTATGGTAGAATGATATTTCTGCATGATATGTTACAGATATTGCCCTGACATTTTTCAGGTGAACTGACTTACTGTTAAAGCATTGTAGCTGTGTTGAGGAGGGTCCTGAAGTCAAGAACTGCATGTGCTGGATATTGCATTGCACAGCATATCTGTTAGAGTTGTGGAGGGGAGATAACATAGTACTAATTACCAGGTATCCCTCATTTAAGCCCCCCCCCCATTAACAGTGTATATGGTCTGTTATGTCTGAGTGAGTGGTTCAGGATTTTGTTCCCATGTGGAAATGCTATACACATTTATATATATATATATATATTTATATATATATATATATATATATATATATATATATATCTACATATATATATATATATATATATATATATATATATATATATATATATATATATATATATATATATATATATATATATATATATATATATACACACACACACATATATATATATATATATATATATATATATATATATATATATATATATATATATATATATATATATATATATATGGTCTATATTATATAGTCGAAGTTTCAAAACTTCGAATCCCATATGTTCGACAACATATGATCAAAGTTTAAAACTTTGAATATACAATAAAACATCACAAAAATAAAACTTACCTTAATTCGCCGCACCCCCCACACCCCCACTATTTAAATATACCAACTCCAAGATTGCACTTCAGTGCAGAAAAGGCAAATTCTCCCATTCTGCACCGTACTGCGCCATTACATTTAACCTTCTAACTTTTCAAAGTTCGATACATATGGTGTTGACCATATGACATTTCGAACTTTGAAAAGTTTGTTCATTTAATAGAAACTCATATAGCTCTCTATCTGTCTACATTTACAGATATATATTTGTCCATATGTCCTTGCATGTTTGGCTCATAATTTTGGCCTGTACCTTATTCTCTTGGCAATTGACATGGATGATCTCAGAATTGAAGGCAGTAACTAATGATGACACCTTTGTGTTTCAGACTTCAACTCCTTCAAAATATGAGTTTTAATAATATAACTGTTTAACTAGCAACATTTTAAGTGTATAAGAGATATATTTGACATATATCCCTATTTGTGCCCAAATTGCGGCACACATTGTCCAGAATTCCTGCATTAAGAGGTTATGTGGTATGGTATTACTACATTTCCTGTACTGTTGAATGATTGTGCTGGATGATATGTTTGTGAAAACATCAGGGTTATGGCTTAGTGGTAAATCACTTTGTGCAGGGTCCTGGGTTTGAGCCTTGCAAAGGCTGTTTATTTTGTTGCTGGGCAGAACAAGGGCCATTGGGTACAGAGTGATTAAGGCTCTTTTAAGCAGTTGTAAGTGGGTTTGCGTGATGGTAAGCACTGCTAACTTCCGGTCACAGTTTCTTACACTCAGTTAACTTCTAAATTGCTTAACCTGTGTAGGCAGTGCTTACCACCGCACAAACAGGCTTAAACCTGCTTACTGTTGGTTAAAAGTGCATACTCCCACTTACACCTGCGCTAATTTTTTTTAAAAGAAAAAAAAGAGGTTGATAGGAAAGTAGTGAAAAAGGGGCACAAAGAGGGGAAGACAGTAGGGAAAATAGCCAGGGATGTGCAGGACGGGTGTAGGGAAGGTCAATAGCTGTCCATTTCTTCTACAGCAACAGCTGTGCATATACACTGAATTTGGAGGTAGATTTGGACATTCAAACCCCTGGGACAGGGTGAGAACAATGATAATTCTTTGTGATGCCAATTAGACCCGATTACATGTGTCCAGTGGACACGTGTGAAATGGACAGCTATGTATTGGGTGAAATGTTTTTGTGGGTACAGATTGTCCTTTTTTTTCTTTCAGGTGAGAGTGTGATGTTGGGGAGGGGTAGTAGGTATATTTGGGGAGGTAGGTTGTGTAGGTTAACAGACATGACAAACAAGACACATACAGGGGCAGTATATGACACATGTGTGGGGTAAACACCTTGGATGGGGAGGGGTTTTTGGAAGTCGCAAGCCCATGAGTCCTCAAATGGAAACAGTGGGACTGAGGTCCCCACCCATGGGCAGTCACCACTGCACCTTCACGGCTCCAAGGATGGCTGTACTGGGGGTTGGGTAGGAGGGGCAGGCTCACCCTCTAATTGCACCACGCTGCCATCAAACTGGCGTAGCCGGTCTCAAAACTCCCTGTCGAGCTCCCTACGTACTACAGCCTGGACCTGACAACAGGTGACAGGTACCTCTTCACCCCCACTTTCAGTGGGGGGGCCAAGCCACATTCCCCTGCAGTGGTTCCTCCCGAAGGTAGTGCAGGGCCAATGGAGGAGGAGGTCCCAGGCTGGGCCCCAGATGTGCTGGTGACCGGTGGCATGGCCAGCTTAGGTGGGACAGGAGGGTCCGCTAGGACCGGCCTTCCATACGAGCTATGGTGTTGCAGTTTTAAGAAAGATATGGGTTAGTAATAGTCAGCAACATTCAGGTTTAGTTATAACAGCATGCATAGGTATTCCCATTAACCCAAGACACCAGATTTACAACAGTTGCAGAACACATGCATATATGGGGACAATAGTGGCAATTACAAGAGCATGCAGATTTCATTGATGGCAACAGGCCACCAGTATGGGGGCATTTTAACATGGCACATGCATAAAACCAAATTTGAATATTTGTAAACCAATAGGACATATGTCCCAACAAAAGTATGGAGTGTACACATACCCATTGAGGTGTGTAATTGGGTTATTGTTGCACATATGGTGGAGGTGAGAGAGAGAGGTCAGTTAACAAATAATATATCCCTATAGTTTTCACAACTTTCTAAGTCACTGCAGTGATCTGTCCCTTACGTGTATTATTACACTACCCAATAGCCTTACTTTGTACAATGATATGTTTGTAGATTAGTATATACGTGGACTGTGTCTTACGTATAGTCTACACCTCTTACCTGTTATAGCTGTTGAGAAAATCATTGTTAACTGCACCTGACAAATTCTACATATAGTCCCAGATGCCATGCTTGCAGACAAGTATATGAGTGAACTGTGTTGTAACTACAGCTTACACCTCTTACCTGTTATAGCTGTGGTGAAATCTTTAACACTACTTGACAAATGCTACACATACTCCCAGATTCCATGTTGATGTTATACACTTACCTAACAGTCTGTTATTGCACATACTCTGGTCAAGGCTCGACAGGATACAGGTGTTAATGTGACATATTTTGGAATAGCTGTCATACACTTTGGGTGAGATCCTACAATGACAGGTTTGTTTCCATATTCATTCTCTTTTTATGTTCAGGTCTGACTATCCATTATATGTCAGTATAAGCTGACTACATTTCTTGGATCATCACACTTATTTGTCAGGAGAACAGGTGACTGGGCAGCAAATTTGGGCCGGTTATCTGGACATGCTGGACAGATCAGAACAGTTGAGGGGTATGACTATGTGTACAGCTTTCTACCTGAACATTCTGCCACAGTCTGTACAGTTGATGGTTATGATTATTCTTACAGCGTACTATCTGAACATTGTAGCAGTCTGTACAGTTGTTGGGTCTAATTATGCATGCAGCTTTCTATCTGAACATTCTCGCAAACTCTGTACAGTTGTGGGGTATGATTATGCATACAACTTACTACCACCCCCGGGATTCAAACCCTTGTTGTGTGTGGTAAAAATAGTATAGTTGACATCACAGTACACTGTGCTATCGGGGAATGGGTGCAAAGCATTCCAATGGTTTCTAAGTCTCCCTCAGTTGTTCTATATGACTGACCTCTTGTGACTTCCAACATTGTTATACTGAACTTCCTACACATTTTAACTGCATTCAACAGTGTAGGTAAGACTGCTTAATACAACAGTACTATTTATAGAATGCAGCACTACAACAACTTATGAAAGCAGAATGTACACAAGCACTCCTGGTGTTATACTTTTATTCACAAGATATTACACCTTTATTTCCACACAACCTATATGACAGTCGTCCTGCCATATTGTCTGGTTTATTCAGTACATCCTATACACGATACATTTTTATAATCATACAACACTTTCCAGAACTGTTATATTTATTTGTTATGACAGTACTTGCAGGAATATTCCTAACCTGCCTTGCGACGCAGCCTTTGCCACCTAGCAGCATGGGCTTGCTGGTTCTCAGCTCACTCATCTGCAGCTGTCAGAGAAATACAGTGATATTTATCCATTACCTATCCATAGCAGGCACAAGCTAGGCAATTATTATCTATGTAGTAGAATAGGTACTTAGTGCTGGGGCATCGGCCATCTGCCTTGCTTTTTGGATCTACTGGTCCAAAAGATCACTCCTCCACCACTTCAGGTCAGCATGGTAATGCCTGACCTGCTCACCAGTCTGGGGGATACCAGTGGCACTGGTGAGGTCATGGGCGAGACTGTCCCAGGCCACCACTTTATACTGAGAGCCCTGGTACTGGCCCTGCAGTAGTCTCTCCTCATGGTGTTTTACCAGGAGCCATACCATGAATCCTGGGTGCTCCAGCACTGCGCTCTAAATCGAGTGCCTTCCCCAACTCCAGCCATTCTGCCTGCAGTAGGGAGCTGCAACCAGGATTGGGAATTATTGGTGTCTGTGGGGTTTAAATATGCCCGATTTCCCACACTTTCCCTTGATTGGACAGTTTTGAACGACTAAGCTATGGGCACACCTGCTTACCTAATGTATGCATTGCTTAAAGGGGCATACCACTGGGCAGATTGAGTTAGCCAGCCTACACATTACTTACATCACGTATGCTGACCTGTGCAATGCTTAGCATTGCTTAATATCTATTTAGCACTATATTTTCCTTTTGACATTGATGTATTATTTGTTACATGTTATATCTGTGTCTGGTATCTGATTCCTGTGTACGTACACTGTATGGCATCCTGGGGACTTCAACACTTTATTACAATAATGCCTCACATCTGGCCTTACTGCAGTATTCCAGTTCACATATTTAAGTTATGTAGTAGGTTATGCAACATCACACTATCACACTGTACATTGATTCATTTCACATTTCTAGTTTGATTTTCCTAGGGTGCGGATTTGTTTGTTGACACATCAGTCTTTTAGACTGTTATGATGGCTTAGTGGTTAACTACTGTGACTGCAGTGTATAGGGTCCTGAGTTCAAGCCTTGCAGAGGCTGTTTATTTTGTTGCTGGGCAGAACATGGGCCATTGGATATGGAGTGATTAAGGCACTTTAAATCAGTTGTAAGTGGGTTTGCATGAGTTTGCATGACAGTAAGCACTGCTAACTTCCAGTTACATGTTCTTATACTCAGTTAAATTCCATATTGCTTAATCTGTGTATGTAGTGCTTACCCCCATGCAGACGCACTTAAACATGCTTACTAGTGCTTACTACTGCTTATTTTTGCTTAAACCTGCATACTAGTGCCTTATTCATTATGACACTGATACTTCACATGTGCATTTCCTGCAGTACTCTAGTTCATAAATGTGTGTTATTTAGTAGGTTTTGCAACAAAAAAATTTGGTTATAATGTGCTTTGCCATGTAAAACAGACTGTGCTACAGTGAGACTCAAACCAGGAATGCTTGCTCATTAGGCAGATACTCTGCCCACTACACTATTGCTGTGCTGCTTCATTTGCATATATCTTCCTTGTTATCCTCTTCAGCCTTTTAAGCTGCTTTAACCATAGCTAAGCGATGGGCACACCTGCACACCTATGGTTAGCTTTAATCAGATTTTTAAAAAAAATTACAGGGTTTCTTCATTTTATTTTTATGTACTGTTGCTGTTGTACACATGGGGGACTGTTGGTGGGGATATGTGGACACCTATGAGCGATCTCGCTCATTTCCTAACACTTTCTGCCCGAGGTGCGTTCCTCGGCCTTGACTATTTTAATCCCTTTGGTTCACTCTCCCAGCACCGAATGTAAGTTCACTTCTTTCTTACACGTTATCTCTGTTTCTCTTCCACCCCCCCCACACTTACATCCACAAGGTAGTCTGATTTGAACTGGTCCATCCAACCCTGACACACCTCGATCCATAATTCCATAATTTCATACTTATGGTTCCACCACCCCACCGAGGTCGACGTACACAGCAATCATCCATTCTCTGGTTTCTAGCCCAGCCATACCACACCTCCACACATTGCCCTCTCTCCATGTCTCAGTACTCATCTAGTATACTGTCTTGACTCAAGATTTTTCAGGCTCTTCATCCATTTAGTCCACGTACGTATGAGCCTTGTCTTGTTCATCTTTCGAGACGTGTAAACATCGGATTGACTCACAATTTTTGGTTTGTCCCACTAGGGACTAACCTGGTTTTGTGTCAAGATTAGACTTAGCTGGTCTACACTGTTTCTCCCACTGGTAGCGTCCTGCCAGGGGTTTGAGAAGCAGCGGTTTGCTCACACACCTGCCCAGACTAATCTCCCGGTTCCATGGAACCGACTTCCCAGTTTTGACATTCTGAGCATGAAGCACGCCCACACGCCCCCTTGACGTGCACCGTTTCTTATTATCTTCTTAAGTTTTTGCAAGACTACTGTTCTCACATTAGGATTGGACAGGAACTGTTTAATTTACATAAACTGCTCTAAATACTGTATTTGAGCAATGTACAAATGGTTGCTCATATTAATTTAACATGTCTGTCTTAAGGGGTCTAAGACGACAGTGCTAAATAATACAGGTGTTGCTGGTGTTCTCCTTTTGATTCATTTTTAATGCTTTGTTGTCACGAAGTTTGTTCTTGACATATATATATATATATATATATATATATATATATATATATATATATATATATATCTGTACATACAGACACACATACATCCACATAATTAAATACATTTCCTATACTGTTGAATGACTGTGCTGGATGATGTGTTTGTGATAACATCAGCTGTATGTGTATCTGCCATGGCTTAGTGATAAATCACTTTGTGTGCAGGGTCCATGGTTTTAAACTTGGGAGTGCTGATTATTTTGTTGCTGGGCAGGACAAGAGCTGTTGGATACAGAGTGACTAAGTCACTTTTAAGCAAATGTAAGCAGGTTTGTGCTGGTTTGTGCGAGGGTATGCAAAGCTAACCTCCGGTTACATATGCTTACAGAGAGTTAGCTTTGATCTTGCTTAACCTGTGTGCACATTGCTTACCCCCACGCAAATGGGCTTAATCCCTTACTAGTGCTTAAATATGCTTACTACCTCTCACTACCGCTTACTAGTGCTACATTTTAGACAGTAATAGTGTAATGGTTCTTGGGGAGGTGGGTGATTTGGAAAATGAATGATATCATTCATTACACAGTTTACCTTCCATTTGTATCAGTGATACTGTATGGGAAACATGTGATTATCGGTGGACTTTGCAACATTATAACACTGACACCTCACATCTGTATTAAATGCAGTACTTCTTTTGGGTATTTCCCGGTTAGGGGTCACCACAGCAGATCACCTGTCTGCTCATGATTGGCAGTGAGGTTTTACAGTGTCAAGTTGCCAGCCCGGCACCCAACCTTCCACAGAAGGCACACACACATGCACTCACACCTAGGGCCAATTTAGAGTGTCCAATCCACCTACTGCATGTCTTTGGGATGTGGGAGAAAACAGGAGCACCTGGAGAAAACCCGTGCAACCTCTGGGAGGACATGCAGACTCTGCACAGAAGGCACCTCAGCCAAGGATCAAACCTGAGAACCTCTTGCTGTGAGGCAACAATGCTAACCACTGCACCACCATGGCTGCCCCATTCAATGCAGTATTACAGTTCACAAAAGTATTAGGTTATGCCACAAAAAATATTTATCATAGAGTGATTTAAAGGGAAAATGGAATGTACTGCAGTGGGACTCAAATGGAGAATGACTGCTTGTAAGGTGAATCATATGCCCACTACACTATTGCTGTACTGCTTCATTTGTGTATATTTTGCTTTTTTGCTTTTTATCCTCTTTCTGGTATTTAAGCTGCATTAACTGTACCTAAGCAATGGACACACCCGCGCACCTACGGTTAGCAGTACTTGGATTTTTAATAAAATAATAAGAGGGTTTCTTCATTTAATTTATATGTAGTTTTGCTGTTGTACATATGCGGGACTGTTGGGGATATGCAGACACCTATGAGCGATCTCGCTCATTTCTTAACACTTTCTGCTGTGCTACATTGCAGGGGAGTGTTTATTATGAGAGCTTTGCTTCCAGACATGCTCCCTGCACTCGTACACACTCTGTGTAAGCCTGGGAGCTCGGACAGCGTGCCTTCATTAATATGCATGGCACGCTGCCGTCCTGCTCTTACACGGGCGCTTCCGTGCAGGGCTAAGCAGGGCTAAGTTAGTCGTGCATGGAATATTAGTGAATCTGGGGGATTAACTGTATTATACTGAATAAAATCTATAGTACCTTCTTTTTCTTGCTGTGCAATTTTCCTTCTTACTACATTGACCTGTCCCCACACACACACACACACACACACACACACACACACACACACACACACACACACACACACACACACACACACACACACACATATATATATATATATATATATATATATATATATATATATATATATATATATATATGTATGTATATATATATATATATATATATATATATATATATATATGGATATGGATCTCTTATAGAACGTCAAAAGACTGAAAATCAAAATATTTGAAACTCAATATTAAAAATGGAATTTGCTCCTTCTTCACTATTATGTGATCTTGGAGTTGGTATATATAATTAGCAGGGGGTGTGAGGGGTATAGGTGGGCTTGACCCCTACCGTAAAAATGTTATTGATATTTTGAGTTTTAGATATTTTGATTTTCAGTCTTTTGAACTTTCAGTCTTCTAACATAGACCCATATATATATATATATATATATATATATATATATATCTGCTTCACTTCACCGAAATCCCATTTCAGTGAAATTCATGTCACTGAGACTAAATCACCTAAAGTTCACAACACTGAAAACTTCATTTCACTGACAGTTTGCAATGCTACATTTCACAAGACTAAATGGGAAACCAAAGACAAACAAACTCACAAAGATAAAGCTTACCTCCTTCCACAACTTACAAACTACTTATTTATCCTCTTAACAGAAACCAGATAATATAAAACCAAACTAAGTGGGGGACTACACCCCTCCCCCACCCCCAACTATATATACTAACTCCAGGTCACACTACAGGGGGGATGAGGGCATATACCCTTTACTTGCCTCACAGTACTCTACACACTGGCACATCAAGTCTATAGCTTACAATTTAGTGAAATGAGATTCAGTGAAATGAATTTTCAGTAATTTGAACTTTAGATGATTTGGTCTCAGTGAAATGAATGTCAGTGAAATGGGATTTCGGTGAAGTGAAGTAGACCCATATATGTGTGTGTGTGTGTGTGTGTGTGTGTGTGTGTGTGTGTGTATATACATATATATATATATATATATATATATATATATATATATATATATATATGTATATGGGATCCGTACAGATCCCCAACTGCACTTTCTGCTGAAGCAGAAATCACTGAACATACTTAACCGAAAGTGCTTTTCACCTAAGCAGCACTTTCGGATAAGTATGCACTTTGTGCCGGTCACACTACAGTGCGGTTAAGGGAAATTTCCCTTTTTCCCAATGTAGTGCGACCTCAGAGTGTGAATATAAAAGTAGAGGGGTGTGTGGGGGGTGCAGGGGGCTTGCTGCCCTGCATAAAAGAAGATTTAGTGTTTTTTTTTTCTAACGCACTTTAACGAAAGCACTTTTTCGGTGAAAGCGCTTTTGTTAAAGTGCGTTCGGTTACTTTGGATTCAGACTATTGAACTTTCATTCAATAGTCCTAGATCCATATATATATATATATATATATATATATATATATATATATATATATATATATATATATATATATATATATATATATATATATATATATATATATATATATAAAACTATATACACACACACACATATATATATATATATATATATATATATATATATATATATATGGGTCTATATTATAATCTCGAAGTTATAGAACATCGAATATAATATGGTCGATACCATATTATCGACGTTCCGTAAGTTCGAAAATAATAAAAACAATTGAAAATACTTACCCAAACGGGTTTAAGCAGGGGGCAAGCCCCACTGCACTCCCAAACCCCCTGCTACTTAAATATACCAACTCTGAGATCGCACTTTAATGTAGTATGGTGCAGAAATTCACCTAATTCTCCTAAGCAGCACTTTTGGATAAGTATGCACTTTGTGCCAGTTGCACTACAGTGCGGTTAAGGGAAATTTCCCTTTTTCCCAATATAGTGCGACCTCAGAGCGTGAATATAAAAGTAGGGGTGTGTGGGGGGGGTGCAGGGGGCCTTGCCGCCTTGCATAAAAGAAGATTTAGTGGTTTTTTTTCTAACGCACTTTAACGAAAGCACTTTTTCGGTGAAAGCGCTTTTGTTAAAGTGCATTCGGTTATTTTGGATTCGGACTATTGAACTTTTGTTCAATAGTCCTAGATCCATATATATATATATATATATATAGATATATATATATATATATATATATGTATATATATATATATATATATATATATATATATATATATATATATATATATATATATATGGGTCTATATTATAATCTCGAAGTTACGGAACATCGAATATAATATGGTCGATACCATATTATCGAAGTTCCGTAAGTTTGAAAATAAAAAAAACAATTGAAAATACTTACCCTAACAGGTTTAAGCAGGGGGGCAAGCCCCACTGCACCCCTAAACCCCCTGCTACTTAAATATACCAACTCCTAGATTGCACTTTAACGTAGTATGGTGCAGAAAGGGAAGACTTCCCTTTCCTGCACTGTAGCGCGATCTCGGAGTTGGTATATTTAAGTAGTGGGGGGTGTGGGGGGTGCAGGGGCCTTGCCCCCCTGCCTACACTCATTAGTTTTTTTTTTTTGTTCTAAATTTTTTTTATTATGTTTCGATTGTTTAATGGTTCGATGCAAAAAGTTCGATGTTCATGCATTTGGTCCATTAAACAGTCGAGATTATAATATAGACATATATATATATAAACAGATATTCCTACTTGAATTCCATAGCATGCTGCTTGTTTTTGTTGAACTTGTAAATGTTAAAACGATACTTTCCTCATTGTGTTTGTACTTCTGAAATTAAGCTGCAAATGGCTTGCACAGATCAGTACTTTTCCCACAGTTAACAAATAAAAATAAATAGTTAAATCAATCATAGTACAAATTGTATTGCATCAAATATTGAATTATGTTTGTCATATTCATCAGTATTTTGATAGATACTGGATCCAAACAAGTGAGGGCAAAAATTAGATATGGTTAGGTACAGAAATACAAAGGATTAAAGGGAGGAGATAGAAAGGAACTGTATGCTACTGGGAACAGGATTCTAGCTAAAACTATGATTGCGTTATGGAAGAATGGGGTAACTTGTCAATGACACTGTTCTTTTTTTATTGGAAGAATCCTAAGCACACCTTTTCTCCTGTTAAAACTAATCGAAGAGTAGACAGGCTGTCAAGCTGAGGGACACAGACATGCATGCTTTGTGATCTAATCATACTATGGGCATAGTGTAGACATCTGATTGATGCCCAAGTGCGATGTTTGCCAGCCTGGAAATAAAAGGATGTTGAAATGGCAAAGGAGGAGGGGATAACTACAGTACGATAAGAATAACAAGAAATGTGGTTGTCATTTGTAGTCCTAACAGATGGAGGATATCATGAAGAAGATAATGATAGAGGTTGCAGATGTAGAAATTAAATTAGAGAGCAACAGACAAACAAACTATTCCTTGAATGCACACCATGGCTGTAGTTAGCAGAGTAAGAGAAGTGGGTGGGGAAATAACAAATGGTGTTCTTCTACACAATGGCATTAAACTGAGGAAAATATATGTAATTAAGGGCAACAGAGAAAATGGCAGAGGGACATGGGTACACACATTTGGATTATGGGAAGTGTCTATAGGCAAAACAACATCAGTTAAGGAATTATTGGTACCTTTTGAATGCAGAAAAGACAAATGAGACAAACAGTGAAAAGAAATTAAAAAATGGTGGAAGAAAAGAATATGAATTAATTGAAGAGGTCTTTAATATTATATTTAAGCAGAGTATGGTTCAAATGATTGGGAAAACAAAATCTAGGAAGAGAGTATATAAAAGACATAAAGACGTGCAAGCTGGATGGGGTGTGTGAATATTTGGAAGAAGATACACTTTTATTAGAGAAAGCCTATGTTCACTAGTAATGTTTCAGTCCAAGGCAATAAGCATGACAAGATACCTTGGGATAAAGTACAAATTATGGGATGTGATTTATGTTATGATCAAAGAAGTATGTATTTTTGAAAAAGTTTTAGTAAGTACACTCTGGGTATTTGGAGAGGAAATAGTCACATACAAGACAATGAAATGGAATTAAATGTGTTAAAACAAGAATAGAGATAAATTGCAGTGCAGTTGTGCAGTGGTTAGTATTGCACCTCACAGAAAGAGGTTCTTCAGTTCGATTTTCAGCTGTTGTGCCTTCTGTAAACCCCTATCAATCATGTTCACTGACCTATGACAATAAGTTGTAGTGGTACAAACCCACAAAGAGGTGGTCATATCAGATTGAATCATTTATTGACATCTCATTCTGACCAGTGTTTTATGTCAAATTCTAAGAACTGTCATTCTAGAGCTTCAATAGGATGAGTCAGAGTCATGTTTCTGTTAGATATGGAGTAGTGAGCATTTGTTAAGGGGAGATCTTACCTTTTAAATTGTGAGTCATTCGTTGAAGAGGTAATATCAGCAAGTAGCGAAAAATTGATACAGTTCTAAAGTTTGCTAAGGAATTTTACATTATTCCACATAAGGAAATAATTGGAAAAGGAAAAGCATTAAACCCAGAAAAACTTCAGATAATAAAGTCTGAGATGGGCAGTGGTCTGGATTCTTATTATAATTTCAAAGTCCAACATTTTAAACACCTATGTTTTTGAAAATGGGGTCTGTTGTTTGCTTGTTTCCTCAAAACATGATAGAAACCTCCACACATACAAAATAAAAGACTTTAAAGTTTTCCATTTTCTAAATCTGGAATATTCAAAGTTGTTGGCATCAATGCCGCAATAGGATTCATCTGGAGAGAACCAAATAGGCTATTATGAAATGGATAACATTAACAGTAAAAGGCGGCAAAATTTTCTTAAATAGTCTACAAAATTTATACTTGGGTAAAGTATTAAATGCCTTACTTTTAGTGACAATAAAGATGACATCATGAGGAATAGTCAAAAATTATATACATTAGGATAACAAACTAAATGTTAAATAATTAAAAAATGCCAATATTAAAGATTTAAGGGCTATGGATATGCAGTGGCACAGCAAATCATATTTCCACCACACAGCAAGACCTTCTCCAGTTTTATTCTTGAATGGAGTATCTATATGACCTACCCATGTCTCCATGGGTTTTCCCCATGTGGTCTGATTTCTTTTCAATTCCCAAGTTCACTGGTGATCTTCCAGATTTTTGGCATGCATGTCACATGTAAGAGTGAGTGCATTTTTGATAGACCGGTACCCTGTTACCCTGTTAAGAATGACTTAAATGTCCTGCACCCATTATCAGTAAAGATAAGCTTTGGCATCCCTGGGAGACTTTAGAGGATGAAATTCATACTGGGTAGACTATTGAAAACTCGATAGAAGGATGGATGGATGGATTGATGGATGGATGGATGGATGGATGGATGGATGGATGGATGGATGGATCTACAATTTGTAGTCCTTTAGGAAGGCACCTAAGTCAAGTTGAAAAAGCACAATGAATTATCTGAATGTTGTTTATGATATTATTTGTTTTTCTGCCATCCTTTACAAACACACTCACACACATACACACACAAACGCGCACACACACACACACACACACACACACACACACACACACACACACACACACACACACACACACACACACACACACACACACACACACACACACACACACACACACACATTTCCCCTTTACTGCACACTATAGAGATCACAGCAGAGTTAGTATATATAAGTTGTAGGAGTGTGTGTGTATGTGTTTGTGTATGTGTGTGTGTGTGTGTGTGTGTGTGTGTGTGTGTGTGTGTGTATGCAGCATCATATTAGAGGGTGCAGAAGACTGAAGTATTATGCAAAAGTGTGTGAAAAGAATAATAGAATGCTTCAGAATTTGCTGTTACTAGGGTTGAATGATACTTTGTCAGACTGTCAGAACTCACAATACTGGGTCTCACATTTTGTTAGAGAGCCAGCAATAAACTATTTTATTTAATGCAAAAACGTCCGTAATCACCTTGTACTGCTCCACTTGGTACAATAAGTGTTGCATTTTATATATTCATTTTGACAAATGAATAAAACCTGTTATGGACAAATTCCTCTTTTCAGGTACAACATTGATGCTGTGGTCTGGTTAATGGAGTTAACCACAAAAAGTGATTTGAAACAAGAAACTAGCAAGGAAAGATCAAATGATTTAAACATTTTTACTCCAAATGTTGAGTTGCTTAGTCACACATTTTCCAAGGGGAGAAATAAGAATCAAACCCAGCTCTGCAAGAGAAAACATATTTTTCACATCACAACACTAATTTTCTATGCTGTATAACCCATTGTCACACATATTTTTAAATATAAAGTAATACTATAATGAGCCAAAGCAGCATTGATAATAATCTGAAACAGTATTCTTCAATGTACAGGAAAACATCATATCAAATTATATCCCTTATGAACACTAAACTAATCAAGTTATTTAACTAAATATTTCTGATCACTATAACCATTTTAATAGAGACAGTATTAAATGAAATCCACTTTATGGCTATCTTTCAAAGATTTTAAGACTATCTTAGGCTTTTCAAAATGTGACATTCACAGTAATTATAAAATAACTGGTTTACAACATCTGTGTTATAAAAACTGGAAAAATTCAATTTGTATTGCTTTTGAGTAGGAAGAAAGTGACATCCTTTTATAAAATATTTTAATATTTTGAGAACTAATAAATGGCTGTCATTTTTAATAGGGAGAATAATGTGAAAATGTAATTCCCAGTAGTATCTTCAGTTTGTGATTTCCTGCAGAGTACAGGGCAAGCTTCAACAAGGATAAAATGGAGAGGTGCTCTGTACTATTGCTATGCAGTCCACAAGCAACATTTGCCTAATTCCTGAGAATTATGCATGTTTTTATTCTGTATAGCCTGATGCTTAGTAGATGTAAACAAACCAATACATAGTTTAAATGGAGTACACCTGTCTAAATATACTTGAGCATAATTACTTTTAAATCAGTTGAGTCTTTCAACTCTCTTCCTTGGGCTACATTGACTCAGTTTATGACAGTAGGCAGATACTTCACAGTAAGCATTTTATAAGGAAACTGAGGTCAGGATTCAGAAACATGGTCATAATCAACAAACCTGTTGCATGCAGCTTTGCTCAATGTGATCACACCAGCAAAGGCCACATCCAAATGCAGCAATCCCATTATATTAAAATAATCAACCATGTGTGTTTACCCAGAATTCTTTACCAGCAAGAGAGTAAAACAGTAGCTGGATTCAAAGCCTAGCTCTACTGCAGTACTTGGGATATGAATTGAAAAAAAGAGTATGGCAGGAGCAGAGCTGTTAGCATCACAGCAAGTAATTACTGCAAAACCTTGTGTGTGTGTGTGTGTGTGTGTGTGTGTGTGTGTGTGTGTGTGTGTGTGTGTGTGTGTGTGTGTGTGTGTGTGTCTGTGTGTGTGTGTGTAGGGGCATCACTGCAGCTGTCTGGATGTCTGTGAATATGAATGTCAGTATGTGTGTGTGTGTGTGTGTGTGTGTGTGTGTGTGTGTGTGTGTGTGTGTGTGTGTGTGTGTGTGTGTGTGTATCTGTGTGTAGGGGCATCACTGCAACTGTTTGGATGTCTGTGAATATGAATGTCAGTGTGTGTGTGTGTGTGTGTGTGTGTGTGTGTGTGTGTGTGTGTGTGTGTGTGTGTGTGTGTGTGTGTGTGTGTGTGTGTGTGTGTGTGTGTGTGTGTGTGTGTGTGTTTGTGTGCGTGTGTGCGCACGAGCATGCATGCATGTTAGTATAGATGCCTGTGGAAATGCATAGTGTGGGATGATATGGAGGGGATATTAGAACAATTAGCTTTAACTTCACTGCAGTTTGATTCCGATATATGTTAATGAGTCACAAGTGAGATTTTGATTACTACAGCTTTATCATGTCCCTGAACTGCAGAATATCACTGTTGCATGACTATGCACACAACCAATGTCAAAATGGCACTAGTAATGATGTCTTTTTAAATCTTGGTCTAAGAGATGGTCCTTTGATATTAATGAATGGAAAGTAGAATTCAGTATATCTCAGGGTTTGTAGATTTTATTTAATTGTATTTATTTATTTGCATTTGTTGACCAAGATAGTTTGACTACATAAAAAAAAGTTTCATTTCAGTGGAGGTCCATGAAAATAAACTCAAAAAATGAAATATAAATTGATAACAAATATATTCTAAAAAAGAAGATTACAAAAATTTAAATGCAGAAACAACTAGACTAAAAAGACATTTGAACAAATTGCTTTAGATAGATATTTATCTAGATATATGGATATCACAAGGGCATAGTTAGAATATTAGCAGAGAGAGAGACAGAAAACACAGGCTTGAATGATGTCTTAAACAACAAAAGACGTATGGATAAAAGTTTGTATTATTTGACAATTTCCATAACTTAGCTAGGATATAACTACAGGCATTTTAAATAGGAAAAAAAAAGTTTAGTAAAGATTGCAATGTGTGAGAATAAAACAAGAGGATAAAATTAAGTAGGGATTAGGTTTTAAAAGGAGGTAGGTGAGATTTAAGAGGGAAGGCATGCTATATATCTATCTATACCTAAATGCCTGTCTGTGTAAAACATTGTCATATGAGAGGTTTCAAAATGAAAATGTTGAACTTATGGTAGCCACTTATGTAGTATATTGTTGAAACTAAATGAGTTTTTTTTTTTTTTTTTTTTTTTTTTTTGCTTTATAGCTGCTCATTACTGTTTATTTCAATAATTTAGCCTTGGAGTTGTTTCCATGTGACTTCATCCACTCAATACATTTTAGTAGCCTGCTGGAGTAACATAATTCTATTGATTTAAAGATAAAATACATGAATCAGGGGTACAGCTTTAACTGTATGGAAAATGCTTGTAAGAATTATTTGTAGATATGGACAGACAGATACAGATATGAATACAGATGTAGACATAGATACTAATGCAGATATTTCACCAAGCCCACTCACCATGTAAATACAGTAGGTCACAGTCTGTTAACACACATGACTCTCTCTTTCTCTCTTTCTCTCTGTCTCTGTATCTCTCTTTCTATATATCTATTTGTGTATAGGGACAAACAGATGGATAAAAACAAAGAGAGAAAGAATACAAAATGTTGCCACTACGATGGAAAGATTGTAAGGAAACTGTGTCCTTAGCCTTCTTAACTTACAATTTCACAGAAAAGTGTAGCAAGTAATTTGTCCTGTGCATTAATGTTCATAAGGAAATCTGCACTTTTTATTTCTGTATTGCATGCTTAGAGACTCCCACAACAATTGACAATGGGTGTAATTGCTTTACTAAAAGAACCTCTGTGTAGTTTTCAGCAACTAATTCATTACTATTAATATTGCTGTTAAAGTAGAATTGAATCATTAATTTAAAGGCAATTTGCAACTGGTCAGATTACTGTACTGAAAGAGACTTTTCACAGAGTAATTCATTACTTCCCAGCTGTTCATTATCATATTAATTAGGTACAAGGGATAATGTAATAAGATTTACAAGGTGCAAAGTTTAGCTTTCTAAATAGCTACATTTGCATTTTCAGGAAAACAAGTGTTGCTATTTGGTTGACTGCAGAAGTCTTCAGGTAGGTTTGTTTTTGTAATAGACTAATTAATTAATTAAAGCTAAATCAGTTAATTCTGTTTCCAGGTTAGTGAAAACACGACATGTTAAAGAGGGAAATTCAGAGTATTTATGTATAACAGTATGTGTTGAAAGCTACCTTTTTTCTTTTAGTAAGGTAGCAATAGAAATGTGACATGTAGGACTGCTATACTAAGGTCAGTTAAATGTTATTATTGTTTCAGAAGAAAGTGCAGAAGCTATACAAAGTCTGTAACCATTGTTTCCAGTAAGTTCTGTAGCCATTTTATAAAATAATATGTATTTGTTTTCTCTGGCAAAATGTATTAGAGGCTTGGACACATTAGGGTTGGACCAGATTCAGACAGCAAGACTTCTTTTTTTCCCGCCTAAACCTGTTAGTTCCTTTCAAATGCTATTGTCATAAAAGGACTTCATGAGTTTGAAAATATGAAGCTTACATGTGAAATCAAAACCAAGCAGAACATTCATAACATGGGAAGCTTTTTAGTTGAATGTGCAGCTATTGAGCAGCAATTTGTATTTGCTTTCTGGTAAGTAAAGTTGACTTCTGGGAGTGAGAATTCACATCTGGAATTTATTGTCTGTGAACCTTATGCAACTACTAAATTTTCTTAAAATTCAGAGTAGACAGATCTCAGTAAACCTTCAGTTGTAGCATGATTAGATAGTGAAGAGTTAATGGCTTCCTAGTCACCTCCTCTCTGTTTAAGCCCATTATTTTGTGTTTTCTTGTACACGTGAACATACCTTTCAACCATACCAAATTTTTCAGTATTTCCCAGTTTTGAGGGCAAAATAATGGGGTGCCATGAATTTCTGAGTGGCTCATTTAAATCAAGATTTTTTTTTTATTATCAGTTTTTCATTGCCAGCATATCCGGCAACATCATTAAAAAAAATTAACAATAAATGGGGCACTTTAGAAAACCTGGCTCAAGGATATCGGAATGGAAGCCTCAAACATTACCAGCATCTTCTACCAACCTTTAGCCTGCCAATGCATACTATTTGTAATTAACGCAGAGACATCTTTAGTTATTTCTGCTTTGCTTTGACAAATATGCTTGGACTGGATTTCTGTTTTTGGAATGTGGATACTCCTGGTTCCTGGTGACATAATAATTGGATTGCTGGCATGTGATTGTTGTTATTATACATTGATGGGTCTGCATTAGTTACAAATAGTATGCACGGGTAGGCCTACTTCTTTCCTGTTGGTGCTTACAAATGATCAGTAACTTACAAAAACTCTATTAAATGGGAAAAGTCTAAAGGTGGGTGCAAGATGATTGTAACTTTTGAGACTTCCATTTCAACATCCTTGAGTCAGGTTTTCTAAAGTGCCTCATTTATTGTTAATCATTAGTCTGAATGAAAAAAAAATGGTTATGGTGACATTGAACCATCAGAGCTCAAAGCAGAAATTGTAGATCTCAGAGATGCTTTGTTTAATGTCACATTTGGAAATGGAAAAGGAACTGTCACATATAGTGGATGGTACCTGATCTCTCTTTGCCTGCGAATGCATATATTATATTGGATGTCACTGGTAACTGACTGAGGAAAGGGGTCTTTGCTGAAGGGGTTGGTTGAACTCTTTGGGATTTGGGTGGATGGTACCTTCTTAACATGTTTTGTATTTGGATATTTCATTAGGAATTGTTTTCATGTTTGGTTGCCCTGTGTAGACATAACAGTGAAAGAGTCTTTGGTTGCTTGACACAGCTTTAGGTCCTTCTGGCACATGGTGCTATGTTGTCCCAGTATGGGCATTTGAGGGGCCACTATACTTTTTCAAGTTTTCATATCATGCAGTGAAGTGGATTTAATTGTGTGGTATCTTCAGAAGAAATCAGGCTTGCTTTTGAATACCTCCAAGCTTGCAGGTATCATAATGGTCAGAATGATGTTCTGGTAAAGCACTTGCAGTATCTGTAGCAGGTAAGTTGGCATTATTGTACTGTAACAGAAGGATACAGCACTGTACTGTGACAATGGCCCCTGATGAGTGGTGGGGTGATATTATTGTGCCTTTTTTCTGTTAGTTGTTTAGTTTTACATAGAAAGTCAATGGGCCAGATTCAGGAAGCCTCCGTGTAAGAGTTATAACTCTTACACGGAGGCTGCAGTGAAACTGTGTGATGTCAGCATGTCATGCATATGCATGAGGTGCATAAGGCATGCTGAATCACACTAGTAACTCTTACACGGTCCGTGTAAGAGAGTAGGGGGCATGTCTGTAGGCTAAGCCCTGCAAGCGGACACGCCCCCGGAAGACTAGAATGGCTGAAAGTAAACAGCCACGAGAGAGGCCATGGAAATGTGCATAAACACACTACACAACACATGCCCCGATAGACCATCACTGTATAAAGTGAAGAGATGTAATAAAATTAAATTAAAACCTTTTTTTTTTTAAAACGGCGTAAAAGATTGCTAGTGTGTGCGCCTGTGTGGTGTGCTACTAAGCGCAATCACAGTTAGCAATCAGTGGAAAAGGATATAAGAACTAAATATGCAAAGTAAGCCAAGAAGTAATAGCTTAGCGGTAGAGTTGCCGCCTAAGAGTAGGCAGGCAGGGTTCGACCCCACAACAACCTTTTTTTTTTGTAAATAAGCACTAAAAGCCCCCTGACAGTATTGTACACATGTAAATGTATTCCCTTTTGTAAAATGGAATGAAACGGAGCATATATTCTGAAGTAACACAATAACAAAATAGTCAGAAATGTACTGATAGGTAAGCTGCTGTGAGACGGAGTGCCCGTAGCTGAGTAGTGTTTAAAATCTGCAAACTGCATGCCTGTTGCTAGGCATTGGTTTAACAGAGTGAAACTGTTTGCAACTAGCTGTGCTTAGCTGAACATGTGTGTCACTAGCCAATTAAGGTTTATCCCAGCGCGCGACACCGCTTGCGGCGCTCCCACAAGCTAACTGCCAGTGCAAGCGTTAGCTCCCATAAACGGCGCAGACCTGGTTTTAAGTTCTTAAAAGTGCTTTTGGCATGTTTGATTGACAGGTCTCAACTCATTTCTGTCAGGAAAATCAAAAGCAGTTGCCAGATTCGAACCCAGGATACCATGCACTAGAGTCAAGGTACTAAACCACTAAGCCATGACAGCAATACCTAGAAATGCAGAAATAGCATATATATGGGATAACATCCAGAATGGAGCATGATAAAGCATTTTCAGTGAAGTAGATACAATTCCAAAACGGCCAATCAGAGAAATGTGCGGGAAAATCGGCATATATAAGCCCCATAGGCGGGAATACACAGCAGAAACGATTGTAGATCAGAGCTGCAGTCAGAATGAGTGGTGTAGGTGAGGGACGTTGCTTTCGAGCACAGCGTTGGGGCGTTGAGGAGTCCAGATACATGGTCTGGCTCCTTGTCCACCATCACGAGGCCCAACTCATGCAGGGCCAGGTCTCATGGGGAGCATATAGGGCAGAGGCATGGGACCAGTTGGCTCGTGATCTGACCAGTGCTACTGGCATTCCACGCACTGGTGAGCAGGTCCGTCACCACCATGCGGACTTGAAACGACGCAAGCAAGACCAGTTGTCCGAATGGATCCAGGAGGCCCGGGATATGCCCAATGCCCCACTACTGAGTAAGTTACATTTTACTTATGTATGTAAGGATTTCAACTAGCTGATACCATGGAGATGTGTAGTCCAATATTACTTCTTTTGTATTACAGCTGCAGGTGTCCGCTCTTCGAATCGCGAGATGCATGCCCGTAGGCTGGTGCGGATGCGCCACCGTGCAGGTTAGTAACCCCACCCAGTACTTGTAAATAAATATTATACTGTAGCATGTATCAGAGCACTGCAGTGTATTGATTAAAAGTAATATAATGTGCAAGCAAGATTTGAAAGTCTGCAGGTATGGCTGCAACAAGTTCATCAGTATGCAAGTGTAACTGGAAATATAATTGATAGAATTAAACAGTGCTGTCATACAGATGTCCCACCATTAATTAAATATAGTGTAACCTGCAGTAGTCTCAAGAGTACAGCTTCAGAATCTGAGGTAGTCACATGTGAGATATATCCCCTGTTGAAATGCTGAATCATGACAGAAGTGAGGCTGTTGGAAAGTGTTTGAATCACCACTAGTCTAACATGTGAACAAAGCCTAGAAGTAGCAACCTGAACTGTGAATTTGCAGGAAGTGTGAGACTGACAGAAAGGGTCATGTATGAATAAATAAAGTAATAATAACCCCGGAATATATTAGCCCCAGTGTGTTTCTACAGAACTAAATGCATGTGGGAAGTACAACTTAATATACCAAACTGATTTCAGTGTGTCAGAATCTGGAATGTCTAGCCAAATGCTGTATATGGTGATCACAGTAAACAATTTGCAGATAGAATGAGTGATTATCTGACAGACTAAACAGCCATAGTTGTCCCCTGTCCTGTCATCAAAGTGTAGCAGGATGATGTATCTGATCAGATTCAAAATAAGTAGGATAGTGATGTATTTGTAACAGGTGTAGCTTGACAGTCAAATAAAATTTATTTTGAAACATCAGCCTCAACTTAATTGTGTACCTATTATAAATGTAAATCAATGTGTAACATATGAATGTGTCATCACTTTCTATCTCCGCCCAACCCTATAATTCCATATAACAACACCCACTAAATAATGGTATGTGAACATTTCATTAATCATGGACATTTGTCCGTTTCAAAATATATGCATGTCTGTTCGTGCATGTGCCCTGTTCATACCTGCAAATCTGATGGCCTGTTGCCATTAATCAACCCTGCATGTTGTTTGACTGTGTATTTCTGTTCAAATAATGCATGTGATATTGATATGCCCCTTGTTCAATGGTGTTAATATCTGGGTGTTTGTTTGATGGGAATACCAATGCATGCTGTTACAACTAATCTGAATGGAATACAATGCCACTAACCCAAACTAACATAACTACTCACAAACCTAGAACGCTTGGGAAGGCAGGTCCCAGCGGACCCACCTCTCCCACCTCAGCTGGTGACTGCACCTGGCACTAGTGCCCAGGCCGGACCCCCCTCCAGTGGCCCTGTGCCACCTTCGGGTGGAAGCGCTGCAGGGGATGGGGCCCGTCACGGCTCTGCAAGTATGGCCGGAGGGGTTCGTCCACTCACCCTCCCCGGTGTCCGGTCTGTGGTGCGAAGGGAGATCCAAGACACTGTTCTTGGGCCCCTACGCCAGCTCTAGGCTCGTGTGGCACAGCTAACGGCCCCGGCCATTGCCCCGCCTACACAGCCCCCAGCACAGCCCCGTCCTGGGCTGTGAAGGAACAGTGGCAACTGCCTATGGGTGGGGATATCAGTTCCACTGTTGCCATCTGTGGGCTCATGCATCTTGGAAATCCCAACCTCCGTCCCCGTCAATTGTGTAACCCCCCCACGTGTGTCATACACCGCCCCTGTATGCGTCTTGTCTGTCTTGTCTGTTAACCTACCCAACCTACCTCCCCAGCTATACCGACTTCCTTCACCTGACATACCACTCTCACCTGAAAAAAAAAAAAAAGGGCACTCTGTACCCACAAAAAAATTACGCCCATACATAGCTGTCCATGTCGCACACATGTCTGCTTGACATTGAAACAGTTAATTACAATTGGCTCTACAACAACTATTAATGTTGTCCTGACACCTCTCTCAGGGGTGAAAGGTTTCTAATGTCTCACCAAAATACATGGAAATGCACAGCTGTTGCTGCCAAAGACATGGGCATCTATGGGCCTTACCTACATCCCTCCTGCAAATCCCACGCTTGTTTCCCTACTGTCTTACCCTCTTTGTGACCCCTTTTCACCACTTTCCTGTCACCCCTTTTTCTTTTCTTTCAAAGAAATTAGCGCGGGTGTGCGCTTGTGTTAGCGGAGCTCACCGCCAGTGCACATGCGTGAGCTCCGCGCAAACGAGCACAGACCTGGTTTAAAGTGCTTAAAAGTGCCTTTATGGCACTTTGATTGACAGGTCCTGTACTCAGTTTGAAAGTTTGCTAAGAAAAATAAATTCCCACTGTCAGTCTCGAACCCAGGACCTTGGTAACATTAGTCTGTATGACCTACCACTAAGCCATGCCTGCTTTACAAGAACACACTGCTAAAATAAATATAACATGTAATAGTAGGAATCAGTATAAAGGCAATATAGGAGATGTACTATCTAAAGCATGTCAGGTAGGGTTTTAATGGCCAAATTACTGGATTCCCATACTAGTTCAGTGTGAACAGAAACAGCCCTGCTACCTGTTAGCTTGTACATAATAATGTAAGGTAATGTACATATGTGAAGGTATGTATATCTACACATACATATATATAAATATATATTAATACATATGAAATATAGTCGTAGGTCTCAGTAGCCATACACACTCACTACAGGAAACAGTGAACACAATTGCAGCAACCTGAATCTGCAACACAGCCTGACCCCTGTGTGACCTACTTACCCTTCTAACTGCTTAAAGGTGGCCTCAGCACTTTGATTGACAAGTCCTGTACTCAGTTTGAAAGTTTGCAAAGTAAAAAAAATTCCCACTCTCAGTTTTAAACCCAGGACCTTGGTAACAGTAGTCTGTATGACCTATGACTAAGCCATGCCTGCTTTGCAAGAACACAGTGCTAAAATAAATATAACATGTAATAGTAGGAATCAGTATAAAGGCAATATAGGAGATGTACTATCCAAAGCATGTCAGGTAGAGTTTTAATGGCCAAATTACTGGATTCCCATACTAGTTCAGTGTGAACAGAAACAGCCCTGCTACCTGTTAGCTTGTACATAATAATGTAAGGTAATGTACATATGTGAAGGTATGTATATCTACACATACATATATATAAATATATATTAATACATATGAAATATAGTTGTAGGTCTCAGTAGCCATACACACTCACTACAGGAAATAGTGAAGATATATGCAGCAACCAGAATCTGCAACACAGCCTGGCTCCTGTGAGACCTACTAAGCCCTTTAACTGCTTAAAGGTGCCTCCAGCACTTTGATTGATAGGCCCTATACTCAACTCAAAAGCAGAATATGAGCATACTAGTAGGCCCTACCACAAGACCATTGTAACACTAGTCTGTATGACCTACCACTAAGCCATGACTCTCATACAGGAATATAGTGCTAAATAAGTGGAACACGTAATAATATGAATGAAGATAAAGGCAATATAGTATGTCTACTACCCAAAGCATGTCATGCAGACTTTTATAGTCCCAATTACTGGGTTCCCATACTAGTGTAGTGTTACCAGAAACAGCCCTGCTAATTGTTAGCTTGTACCCAATAATGTCAACTAATGTACATATATGAAAGTATGTATATGTACACATATATATATATATATATATATATATATATATATAGCAATACATATGACATATAGTTGTAGGTGTCAGTATGCATACACACTCACTATAGGAACAGGCAAGATAAATGCAGCAACCTGAATCTACAACACAGCATGAAGCATGGTAGATGTACTAACCTTCACACTCACAAAACACTGTCAACAGTATACCAGCATGGTCCACGCCCTACAATCTGAAAGGGCAACGCCTATCTCACATACCCTTTTATAGCAGTGTCCTGAAATCACAGTGAGACATGCAATCAGTACACACCCAGCTGCATGCAATTAGCAAATGCTGCCTTACAATTGGTGCAGAGGCCATCACATGGACCTATGCAGATACCTACAAAAGCAATGAGTACCCACACTACACTCATGCAATACATTCATTGCACAAAACCGACAGAGAAAGAGAGAGAGAGACAGAGAGAGAACAAAACAGAACAAAACAGAAATAAAGACAGCCAGCAGCAAAACCAGCAGCAGCAGCAGCAAACTTCAAGCAGCACCAGTGACACACCAACAGCTGCCACAAACACAGGTAATGCAAAGTAGCAGGTTAATCCTGTGTATACTGTGACACCTCCAAATGTATCATAGTTCACTATCTATAGGTATGTCCATGAGATAGGTTGTGTGTACATAGTCATGAAATATAAACATATGTAATATTGTTGTACATGTGGGCCATAACTAACACTTCCATAGCTTAGAACACAAGGCCAGTTGTGCATATGATGCAGCAGTTCCCAGGGTCAGTAGAGGTTCCTCCTCATTGGTGTGGGACCACTGTGTATGTATGGCACTGTTCAGGTACATATCCTGTAGTATGGCCAGGGATTAATATCAGTCTGTCATGTGGTGCTATGTCCTCCAGGGGTGAATGTAGCACACATCCAGGGATACCATTTTGTAACAGTGATGATATGTGTTCTGCAATGATGAGGGTGGCTCTCACCTGGACATGTGAGAGGATAGGGAGGTTACAGTCATTTGGGATAACTAATAACACGTGTGTAGGACAATGGGGGGGGGGGGTACCTGCACCTAAACTGTCTGCAACAATGTTGGCAATATCTGTGCATTTGGTGAATGTGAAGCATCTTAACACTGCAGACAACAGATGCTGTCCCGTCATGTGAATCTGCCCTGTGCTGCAGTAGCCTCCTACTATTGTTATACAATATGCCTGTATCTGTAGTCCACTGGACAGGATTAATAAGTGGTGTGCAGTTGTTCTGGGTTAGATAACTGTGTGCACAGTACATGCAGTATGTGGGATGTCTGTGGTACGCATATGCAAAGGTGCTGGCGGTGTGTGTTGTGGCTTCCACTGGCCCAGTGGGCTGCATGGATAGCATCACTGTCATAACTACTGAATAACTGTGTAATAACATGCATACATAGCAAGGTAGTGTACTGTGCTTGTGGTGTTGTTCAGATATGTATATCCAGGCTGAGTAATGTGTGTCCACATCACAGGGTTGGATGGCAGCACACATCCAGTATGTATGGATGAACACCCAGAATGTGTCAGACCTGTCACCTGTGCAGAAGTATCTGGCCATTACCTGTGCATGGCCCACAACACACACACATGCAACATATGGCAGATGTACTATAGCAGTACACACATGTTCATAGGTTCATACTAGGCTATCTGCCCGAGGGCATTTACAAGCCTAGCCCATCATTTTGTGGCTTACGCCACCCCTTTAGTATGGGGAACCATACCCATTATTTTGCTGTGCCTCTGTCGAGCAGTGACACGGAGGTAATCCCTGGGGTATATCTGCGATCTCCCATCCATTGGTCAAGATTTCTCTTGAACAAGGCTAGCGAGGTGCTCTGCCTCACATATACCGTGATTTTGTTCCACAGCATAGGGAGTCTTTGGGTGATGAATCTATCTCTCCAGCATGTCCTATTAATAGCTGTGTTGAGGTTTAAGTCTCCCGCCCTTGTGGCTCTGATGGATCTAGGTTTTTTAGGTGAAACATTTTCATCAAATCTGGGTTTGACATGGCCTTGTATGTTGGGCAAAGGTCACCTCTGAGCAAGCAGTAAGCGACTGAATAGAACATACATGGACATGCTGGAGGGGCAAATTCCTAACTGAGAGGCTCCCTTCACTCTGTAATGAGCTCGAACAGTTGAGAATGAACAGTTCATAGGTTCATACTAGGCTATTTGCCCTAGGGCATTGGTAAGCCTAGTAGAATGTGTTTGTCTTTTGCCACCCAATCACATCTTATGCTGCTATGCCCTTGTCCGACTTTAGTATACTTTGCCTCTGTCTAACAGCAACATAGAAGTGATACCTGGGGTACAACTATGATCTCCATCCACTCATCCAGATTCCTATGGAAGAGAGTCAATGAGGGACTCTGCCTAACCAGTAGTGTGAGCTCATTACAGAGTGAAGGGAGCCTCTCGGTTAGGAATATGCCCCTCCAGCATGTCCATGTATGTCAGTGCTGAGGTCCAGCTCTCCTGAGCATGTGGCTGTATGGGACTCTGATTGCCTGAGGTGCATCACGTTCATTACTGCTAGGTAGGACATGGCTGTATATGGCATGCACAGATTGCCTCTGAACAGGCAGTATGCCACTGAGTCCAGCTGGATTCACTTTACCTGGGCAGCATATGACATCTGTGTGAGCCATTGCATCCCCTTGATGATGTACTGTTGTCCTGTACTAGTTGCTGTAGGTGTCTGGTTAGGTACATCCCAAAAGGTGCATTGTACGCAATTATAGGCCTGATGATGGATGAGTACAGAGGCACAATGACCTCCCCTGCCATACATGTGAATCAGTCATCATTAGCTGGGCTATATAACATGTCTGTCAATCCACGTTGGCCATGTGGTAGACAAATGACAGACCGCTACCATGTTTCTTCCCCAGGTCCCCAACTACGTCTTCTGTACTCAATGGCCTAACACCTATGTTGTACTGTGCCACCAATGTCGAGGCGTGGGAATCTGCATTGAATACTGATACTCCCCTCCCTTGTTCAAGTGTTGTGGCCGACAAGAATGGTAACAGCTATAACGTGGTAGTACTGGTGTGCTCCTGTGAAACCTGAAACAGGTTCATGTTACTGCACAGATATCGATGTCCAGAATGCTAGGTAGGGTTTTGGGTGCGTGCATCCTTGGGTCTAGACGTCCAGTGTTGAGTAGCATCACTCTTACTTCCTCATCCTTTGTGATACAAATGGATGTGGGTTTGCCTTATGAGCCTTGCCTAATACAGGCACTATGGGTGTAGCAGGAGGCTCTGCCAAATGTCAATAGGACTGTGGTGACAGGTGCAAGCTGTCCCTAGCAAAGCATACCACCCCAAGATGGCAGGCATTGGCACACCTGTGAATGACACCAGTATGTCAGTCAATTGTTGGAAGGGATCATCGTGCCTTGATATTGTGGCATTGTTCTAGGTGAGGGTAGGATGCTACTCAAGGTCAGGGTCAAACTGTCTCGGGCTACGTGCTCAGAGAGCTCTGTAATGTCTCATGTCATGTAGTCCAGGGAGGAATGTGTCAGGCCATTCACAGCAGCATGGACATTGACTGAGTCATACCTGTACCTGCCTTGGGGTTACCTGACTGTTTGTGTTATGTGGCAGTTCATAGTGCCTGACAGGCTGCACACTGTGACCCTCACCTCGTTAAGCCTGGTGAATGTGATGTGAATGTGCCTGATGATAGAGGCACCTAGTACAGGTGTATGAGGTGTGTTGTTAACTGTTAATGGCTGTGAGTGTTCAGCACATTGGCTTTGTGTGATATGTGTTGCACATGTTCGTTTATGTGGTAGTGGTTGCCTGGATGTCTGCTTAGGAGGTCTCTGCTGCATAGGCAGAGCTATGGTCTGAGCCTACAAGTATGATCATGTGTGATCATGTGTTAGGTCCGCTGTTGTGGTAGGTCTACATGAGACTGGAAGTGTAGTGAGTGATCCCCTTTGCCACGTGACTGGTTATGGCGGTATTGACTAGACAGAGCCTAGCCTCCAGTCTGGTATATGGTTGCATCACTCACATGAGTTTGAATTTGTTGTTAGGAGGAGGGATTGTCTGTGTACATGCATCTGTTCTAACATTGTCTCTGGAGTACCACACTCACCAGCTGGACTGAGGAGGGAACTGACAACTGACCTCTGGACATGCTAGAATACTATTGTGAACTCTGTAATCACTAATGATTGAAAACAAGGTCCAGTGGGGAGTGAGGGTGTACTGACATTACCTACAACTGCTGACTGATATAAAAGCGTCAGTGAGCAAATGCCAGGTAACCTAAGTGCAATGTGTCACAATGAAGTAAATGCAACAATGACAAGCAGTCACTTGCTGTCATGTGTAACATGGAAGTACGTACAGTAAGCAATGCAGATAACAGTAGTGAGTCACAGATGTGTTGCAAAGATGTGTACTATGTGGATGTAGCATACCAGTGAAATAACAAGCTAACAGATAAGCATATAAACAAAGGGAGATGCAGGAGGCCTGGATGTAGTGTTTGCTACAACAAACAAGGTGTAGCAATGTCAGTAAGATACAGCTCAGATATGCAGGCACTATAAACCTGAAACCAGATGTCCCCAGCTATGAATGGCAGAGTACAGCCTATTGTCACACATGGGTGCAGACCACAAACCTCGTTAATGTTAAATAACTGGCCTGAAGGCCAACTGCCCATACCAGAAGTAATACACTTGTACACTGGGCCCACAATCAGCAGTTCCCAACTTCAATGGATGAAAGATATGTGTCCTGCCACCACAGTGCTTGCCACCAACCTCCCTAATGTAAAACAACTGGTCTGAAGGCCAAGTACTTAGTACAAATGACATAGAATGATAGCTACACTGTAATCAGGTTTTAACCAATCAGTAATAAGTAGAAGTTAACACTACCTGTATAGAATGTGTACCATGTATTGTTGAGATACTATGCTGATAACCTGTTTGTGTACCTTTCCAGATAGACATGGCACCTAAATGGAATCCTGCCTACTCTGCTGCAGAGGATGACGTGATCCACCAGAGCCTGGTGCGTGACTATGCCATCCTGTTTTCACGCACCACCCAGAATCAGCAGGAGAGGTCTGCACTGTGGCAAAACCTTGTTAGCAGGATAAATGATGTTGGCATGCATGATAGGACATATGAGCAGGTGAGACATCACTGCAGTGATTTGATAAGAAATGTCCACCAGCGTGCTGCAGATATCTGCAGGCAACAGGCTGCCACAGGTGGGGTGGCCACATCCCCCTCACCAGACAGGAGGGGCTACTGCTAAGTGTTGTGGATCCAGCCCCAGAACAACAGCAACCATCATGCATCCTGATGGAGGTTGGATCCACACAGCAGCAAGACAGCGTGCAGGTAAGATGCCATATTCATTTATTGTTATTACTTTTACATTTGTTGACCCAGATAGTCTAGCTGGATATAAGTTCATTTTCAGTAGAGGCCTGTGGAGAAAAGCTCCACACATAACGTAATAAAGGCAGACAGACAAGTTGTCATTACAGACAGCCAACATAATAGAATTGTACACCAGCCTGTTAATTAAATCAACATACATGTAAGGAAGTCAAACAGTTTAGAGTCATACACAATATACCGTTGGTTTCAAAGCAATCCTACCTAAAGCATAATGGTTATGCAATAAGGCAAAAGCCATATACATAATAGTTAGGGCTCAGAAGGGTAGAGAAGTAGAAGGAGTATGACAGATACAATGATATGGAAGAGGCAGGAGTCAAGAAGGGAAGTGAGGAAAAGAAGGAAGACAGTCAAGAGGAGGTGGGAGGGATGGGAGAAGTAGGTCAGAGCATAGAAGGACATCAAGGTGAAAGAAACAGGGTAGAAGCTAGTTTCTATGCACAATGAGGGGTTAACGGTGAAGAGAGGGTAGGGAGAGGGACGTTAGCCTGGACTCCAGAAATAATCATGGACAAATGTCCCTAATCAGCTATACATTTTAAAATTTTATTGGTATTCACTTGAAGAGTTGTCAGAATAGAAGAATGTGAATTAACATTTATGAAGTAAACTATGCTTGTATGTTTGATGATAGGCATAAGTATAGTCCAATAAGTTTTTTCCCACCAAAACTCATTTTTTTGAGGCTGTAAGAGATACAGAGTGCAGTATTATTCCAAAATTGGGGGCATCCCTGAAATCAAGGTCATTTGAGAAATATGAAGTACATATCTATTCGACTCTTTGTTTCTGCACCGATGTTAGCATATGTGCAGATTGTGTATGGGGGGTATTATTTAATCATTTTTCAGAAGTATGTATGTCTGTGAGGCATTGTAGGTGTGCCTGTGTGCTGGCTTTCTGTTTTGCTCATTACCTCTCACTTTGGAATATCAATGGTAATAGGTACAAAAGATTCTGTTATGGTTAATTATAATAACTTGGTTAAGTGAGCTGGTCTGTTGCAGGCCCTTTGTTGGTAGTTTATCGCAGAGGTTTAAGGCTATGTCTGATATACATATACCTTAAATCGGTATTTAGTTTGATTAATACAACCCCTACTCGCCTACTGCTGTGATCTGAGAGCATCAGTTAGGTTCATCTCAGGATCACTGCCTGGTTAAGGGTACAGCATTTATGCTCTGTCCCAGTCAGTAAGCATTTTTTACATACATTTCTTCACTTTTTTATTGAATCCATTACCTGTAGCTGCTGAATTGCCTGGTATGTAAGTTATAACATATGCATACGTACACAAACACCAAAGTTGGTGAAATTAAAACAGGTAGTAGTTCTTACTAACTAGAGAAGTAAATTTGTTTTTGTTGGAGTGGGTGGGGTTACATAAGTATGCATGCAAATCTTATGTTAATCAGTGTCCAGATTTTTTTGGCCAGTTGCACCTACTTTTCATTGGTCTTTGACCAGATTTTTGATGATTCAATGTTGAGAGGTATGCATGTGAATATCTGCTTGTATCTCTTATTGCATTGTTTATAGGTTCATAGGTGTTTACTAGGCTAATAACCTCAAGGGCCTTTTTAAGCCTAGCCATGCATTCAAATGGGAATGGGAGGGTGGCCTAATGGTTAAGGTGTTTGCCTTACAAACAGAAGGTGTGGGGTTCGAGTCTCACAAGGGATAATTGGCTAGGCTTAAAATGGCTCGCAAGGGCAGTTAGCTTAGTACTAATCTATGAACCTATAAATCTCTGAGAAGTTCTGATACCCTTATAAGTGAAAGCATGGGCCCAGGAGATGAGCCATTTACAGGTTACCTGTTTGCATTAGAGACATAGGTGCCAAACCAGGGATGAATTTCCAGTTTCCCATCCAAATGTCCAAGTTGCACTTGAATTGGGTTAGGGAGAAACTCTGCTTCACAACGATGGGGAGCCTGTACCATAGATGGGGTAGTCTCTGGGAAGCATACCTATCTCTCCAGCAGGTCCTAGTTATATCACAGGCAAGGTTTAAGTCTTTAGAATGAGTAATTCTAGTACTGTTTGTTTTATGGATATGCAGGAGGTCCATCAGAGTGGGGTCTGACAATACCTTGTATGCCAGGCATTGATCTTCACTCAAAATCTTGTAGGAGACAGAATACAGGGATAGGGTCTTGAGGTGGTCTGCATAGGACATATTACTTTTAGTAAGGAACTTTTGTGGATGTTCCAGTTGTTGGATATGCCTGGTTAGGTACATACCAAAGGGACAGTGTACTCAATTAATCAGCTAGGAGGTTTGCTACATCTTCTGGCTCAGTATAGGTGGCTCCATTTACAATGAGCTCTGCACATAATTGTGTATTGCATTTGAGGTTACTGACATAGCTAAAGAATGCTTTGTGATTGTCCTTGGTCTGGGAGGTCAAACTTACCTCAAATTTGGCTTTGCTAGTCTTTATTTGTCCTCTGAGTTGTTTGTTTAGTTTGATGAGAGTGATTTTATCCTGCTGGGTGGTGCACTTCCTACGTTTTGCCATGATTTTCTTCCTCCTGTTATACATCTGGTTGGTACTGTGATTCCACCAAGGTGGCTTGTTTTTTTGAGTTAGTTCTGTGCTTCTTCCTGGTGAGTACAGCTACCTCTATGCAGCTATTAACATGTACAACAAACAGGGCAGGACCACCACGATGATCATAACATATAGATTTAATATTCCAAACACAAAGATGAGCACTTTCGTGTACCAACAAGCACGCTTCTTCAGATCTTACAAGAACAATCCATCTCATCAACTTATATACTCTCATCATATAGACATTAAGAACTGTAATAACATGTTTGTACAGGGTTTCTGTGAACAGTTCTGCATAGGCAGAAGTGTTCTCGGGGTTTATGGGGGCTTGGAATTTTGCCAGGTTCTCGCATAATAGCAGGAGGTTAGCCTTACAATAGTTCCCGGATATTCCTGGTTTAGCTGGGGGGTCCAGGATTTGTTTTTACTTCAAAGGAGACCATTTTGTGGTCTGATCTTACCAGTGAAGGCATTACAGTAGGTGGTGTGCAGCAGTGTCCCATATTAGTGAGGACCAGATTCAGTATGGTTGCACCCCTGGTTGGTGTGTTGACTATCTGGTCCAGGGAGTTTATGTTTACAAAATTCAGGAATCTCTGTGCACATACATTTGGTGTCATATAGGATTCCCAGTTAATAGTGGGGTAATTAACATCACCCATGAATATGGTATTGGGTTGGATGGTTAGTGTTTCTAATAAGTTTAAATACATGGTATGGGTTTCCTGGGATATATTGGGGGACCTATAGCTTGCAAGGAAGTGGTATTGGATTTTACCTGTGGTGATCTAAACATGGAGCAGCTGAAGTGCATTGTCCTGTTTGACCATATTTCATATTATTTATTTCAAGTAAGGAATTTTATTATTCAGTTTCACAAGATTTTCAGGGACTGTATGTTTTAGCCATAGCTACCAAACAATTATATTAATGTTTGTTTACTTGACTGAACAAAAAACATGCTCTTAGTGTGCTAGACTGGTCTAACTAGTGGCAACACTAATTATAAAGAGATGTGAAACTGGGTATTGAGACTAGAACAGTATAATTATCCCCACCTGAGATCAATTGCAGGAGTATGCAAAATTATTAGTTACTGTCAGTACAATTGCATTGGAAAGCACTGGACTGAGAAAAAGGTAGGTGAAATCTTAGGATGGTCTGTAGCTCTTCATTGTAAAGTTATTTGTTTTTATCAGGTCGTAGTCATACTCATAGGCTGTAGTGGGCATTTGCATACACTTTTAAGATCAACTTTCTCACACATTATCCAACAGTTGGCAGTGAAGATCATCAGGCTCTAGTTTTTAACCATCATGAATAAATTGGGGACACTGGCTATGACAGCATGCTACAGTCATAATATTTGTAAATACAATGTGATAGATAAGGGTATTGTGTCCAAAATGCAGTTAATTCTTGTATTCTTATTTAGCTAGCACATGATTTGCAGATATATTCTTACAGTACTCTGTTACAGAAAGTGAAAACTTCCACAAAACAGTGACCCGATTCCCCAACTTAATCCAAGGAAGTCTTTCCGTAATAATTGGGGATGTGAAATTGTAAGTATGAACATAATAAAAAGACTAAGTAGAGTATTATCTGCTAATAGTTGTTGGAGTGATGTACATAACTAAAAATAAATAGTTAGATGTGGCTGACTCACTAGATGGCCACTAGACTAAATGGCAATGCTGAAATCATTAACAAAACTTTCATGTGTCAACACATGGGTAGTACAGTTTTACTTTAATGAGTTTAATGCAATGCTATTATGCTTGTCTACAATATAAAAATGTTTTCTTTTATTGCAACCAGATTTTAAGCCAGAAAACAAAGACGAGTGATTAAGAAAATGAAATTATGAGGACCAGCATTTCTTACTAGATAGGCTGCCACCAACACAGAAAAAAAGGCAGAAAAAGAAAAAAAGTGGCTTTCTTTTGTCTACTGGATCACCAGTGAAATACAATAGGCTACAGGAACAGATATATATATATATATATATATATATATATATATATATATATAGATATATATATATATATATATATATTTATACTTTGCTCAAGAGGGACAGCAACAATTCATTGTTACAAGTGATTGGAAATCAGTCAGCAGTGAGCCTTTTGGCATCAGAAAGAGAAGGTTTATTTATGTTAAACTGGAAATAAGAGACTAACTGAGAAGAAACCTATTAGATGTGGCTAGACCTTTCTTTAGCCAAATTGTTGCACAGGAGCTTGGGTGGGCTGTCTGAAACTTAAGGGACTGTGGACATATACTATACATCATTATAACATCACCTGCCAAATCAAAGTCTACTCTTGAATATAGTGCATGCATTTATTCAGTGGATTTCGGTTTGATGTTTTCTTTCTTATTATTTATTTTTGTTAAACTGTTTCTCACCAGGTGACTGATTACCACTCAGGCAATATGTTCTTTGTTATGTTTTGTTCAGAAGGTCCACAGAGCAAGGGTATAGCGAGGAATTCTCTTTGTACTCTACTGCATACATGTTTTTTTCTGAGAATCACATCAATATGACTTTTTTCAGGTCATATTATATCTACAACTGTCACTCATTTAACAGCATGTACAATATTGATAATATAGGAAAAACAATATTATAATAATATTAAAGGAAACAGCTGAAAAAGTTACTTACATTTATTAAGTGCTTGGGGACAGCATTTTGAAAGATGTGTCCATTTTTAAGTCATAGGTGTCACATACCTCTCAACCTCTTACAGCAAGAAATCTGGACAAAGGCAAAAGACAAAAGTGGGACAAAGGCCCAAAAATAGGGACAATTTTAAATATTGCTTATACAAACTTAGAAAGATGATAGAATAAAGTCTGAAACTCAAATCTCTGTCATTATTTTCTAACTTCAATCTTTAATGATTTGCCACTAATTTTCTAGAAAAACATATTTAAAAAAAATATGAGGCAAAAATCTGGACATTCTGCAAAAATATGTACAGCTGAGAGGTATAAGTGTCCAGGGGTGGTGGGCGTTAGCACTAAGAGCTTTTGAGTACAAAATGGAATTTACTTGAGTACAAAATGGAATTTACTTGTTTTACCTCTGCCACAGAATCAAATAACAGAGATTTAACATTTTTTCTTTTTATCACACCAAGGACTTCAGGCCAGATATTCACTCAGTCCACACCAACCATTAACATGTTGATTAGTGTGCATTTTTCCTTTGAGTGGTTTTTGAAAGATTTTAAGATGAACTAGTTGTTGTACAAACAGGCATAAACAGAACTGGTTATGATAATAGAAACAAAAGTTGCATAAAAGGTGTCATATGACTTTGAAAAGTCAACAAAAAAAATGGATGATAGTCGTAAAGATAATGATTCATTGTACAGAGCAACAATGCACAAAATTAATGATGATTGCTAAACCTAGCTCAGATAGTGGGGTGGAGAAATCCAGATTATGAAAATCAGCCAGCGTAGCAAACTGGTTAGGCTGCACAATGTATATAACAGCATGCCATCTGAAATTACACTGCAGCAGTAAAGATGGTAATGCATCATAACAGCAACCAAGCAACTGTATACAGCTCCTTTGCATTCATGTGGTATGACCACAACAAATGACTGATAACTGGTGGACTATAGGCATAAAGAACAAAAAATAAACAAACAAAATAAGTATAATTAATTTAGAAATGGAGGAGGATAATGGAAATGCTGTTCTTAGTGGAAGGAAGCAGTGATATGGTGAAGCTCTGCCTATAAACCAGAGTACTTGAAACAGAAGCCTCAAACATGTTACTTCTTCTGTGTAACTCGAGTCTCTCTATTTTTGATTACAGTCCCACTTATAAATACAATCCATAGAAACTTATTTTGTTTTATCAAAACTTTTGAAAAACTCATCTGTTCTATTATGAGGAATGACAGCACTGAATTTACAAGATCAAGCCACTGCTAAGCAATTAGGGGACTTGAGACAGTAAGTGGGAATTCAAAGTTATAATAAGATCAACAATGCCAAAAGACTGCCTAACCATAAAAACGAGAGAAAAGAAATGAAACAAACTCAATAACTTCTTTAATTCCTAGAATTCTTGTAAAACATTTGAATTATACTGCTCTCTTTAAAATTCATTGCATAGTAATTATAGCAAGGCATACTGAAATGAACCATAAAGGTCTGTTGAAGGTCTGAAGCCAGGCAAGTAGTAACCTGAAACTATTTAGCCAATTATTTTAATAAGTGTAATGGATAATGCTATGGTAATTGAACATTTATTTGCTAAGAAAAAAATAAAAAGAGGACAATATTATAATCAAAGTGGAAAAGAATATGAATCTGATTTGTTAACAAGAAGCAATAATGTAAAAAGTACAATACATTTTGCAGTTTTATAGATTTCTATTGGAGAAAGAAGCAAGACAGTTGAAATTAGACTAGGAAATCATTACAGAGTAAGGAGTAAGAATGCTTTCCCTAAAATGTCAGCAAACAAAACAAATCATTCATGCAAATGCAGCAGTTTATTTAGTGGGCAAATGAAAACATTATGGGATGGATTCAGTAACAGCTACACTAAGTGCAGCTATCTTGTATGTGTCATGGTGTGCACATGATAGCACTCTATTTCATGTCCACTAAATGGTTCTATCTACACTTAATGTAGAGCCACCAAACAAAGGTAAATGGCAGGATGTGCTAATGAAAGCATAAGTAGTTGAATTACATGCTAATTAATGAATTAACTAATCGGACATGTTTGGAACTATTCATGAAGCTATAAAGGACTCGTGTGCAAGATTTGGCCTAAAATCCCAAACTCTTTGAATTACAGACATGATTGTCTGCTACCATGAGAAATTGTATGTGCAGTAGGCATTAATTAAAGTTGCTGCTGCTGATGCCAGAACTCTGTCAAGAAAAACATTGTTTTTTATACCGTTTGACTTAATAGGACCTGCACAACACAGAAACTGGATAGCCAGGGAAACAATATAGTAAATATGCAACCTTTTTCACCCTCATCTGAGGCCCAAGGATAAGTATGGAACCTGTCTGAAAAAAAAACAACCACTTAGTATCAAATGTCAGTGCTATATGTCTCTAAATGAGACATCTCTTCTGTGTATAGTAATATCAGTAATACTGTATGACTGTGATGTCTGTAGTATCTACCTATGGTCTTTCCCACACATATATGGAACCATAACTGCATTAAAAATGTACAAAGTCCAGTATCCATCACTGGCAAAGGGTGGCAGTGAGGGACAATACATGAGGGCAAGCCTAACATCAAAGAAGTGAGTGGAATTATTGAATTGCATTGCCTACTTGAAAATTCTGTAGTATACCAACTGGTTTTGTCATCCATGTCAGAACCAGCATCAACATATAAAATAAGTAAACAAAATAAAGTTTCATATTAGTACACACAAGTAAATACAGCCCACCCTCCTGAAAAGCAAGTTTACAAGTCATGTAAGGAGGACACTAGCTGTGTAACTGAGTAATACAGTGCAACATTAAATGTACACTTTTCCAGAACAAATGGGTAAAACTATTCTTGGATGTCCACTAGTGTGGACGACATTCAGTTATATATCACAGACTTAACACATTTGTGGCTCTGCAGTCCTGCCTGGCTTTGGAGTTCCATTTTTCCATTTTGCTTGGTTCGCTGTACTGCCTTTGCCTTTTTACTAGCTTTGGAAGCAACATGGTTGAAGGAGCAGAGATCAGTTCCTTTTTGGACACTCCACTAATTTTAGCAGAAATGAAGGAGAACTATGATAATACCTCGGTGAGTAGGGGTGAGTTTAATAAGATTTTGGCACTTTTGAAGCAACTGACCTCTAATTGTAGGGGAGGGTTATTAAATGAGAGTTCCAACAGGTTGCCTGGCAACCAATTACAGTTCAACAAGTCTAGTAGCACATGTAGTTTACGTACGATGAGACCGCATATGATATTAACAAAAGGAGGAAGAGAGAACGCTGCCAGGGGTTCCGATGATCGAACAAACACCATCCGTTTGGATATCGGGCTTGATTTTAATGTGAATGCTGTCAGGGACAAAAGGAACTTAAACGAAGGAACTAATTTTGAAACCTGGACTGGTAGGCATTTCAATTACTTTATCCCTGATAGAAATGAAACTTTCACTGACTCTCTTAAGACATTTAAAGAGAAACGGTTTGATTTAAAAACAGTACAAATGGAGATTGATTATTTGACTGAGTGTGTGTCTGTAAACAGGGTCCCGAAGGGACTTCATTTTTATAAATACCCCAATAATGTATCAACTGATAGTTGTTTGCATAAGCAACTTTTGGAATTATTTAATAACACTGGTATTGCTATGTTAAAGCTTATGAAAAAGACTATGAAATGCAAAGGGAGATGTTATTTAAGGAAGTTAACACACTACACAACAGAGTTACCACAGATTGTTTATTTGAGATTGAAAAGGTTAAATATGATGGGGTTTTTAGAGGCATTGATTTACACTGTGACAAGGTGATAAACAGGAAAATTAAGAAGTTACAGCATGACATGGTTGAATACAGGGAAGGAAGGGCTTAACCTCCACCTAAAGTTACTCATAACAAACAGGAATTGGACTTAGTTAACAGGAATTATGCTGAGGATACGGAGGCAAATATTAGTGATGGCAACAATATTAATCACCCTTTGGACTTAGCCCCTTTAAGGAGAAGTGAAATGATAGCCCAGAAACAAGGGCATCCAGTACACAATTATTCTTACCATCATCGGGGGGGCAGATTCAGTGGGAAGGGCTGGAATTACAACTCAAATTAAACGCATTAATTCCTGTAGCTACTTGCCTTCATTACCCTATGGGCTCTCAGAATGGGCTATATGAAGGAGAAATGTTTCAATACACTATGCAGGTGGATCAGTTAAATGAAAAAAATGGCATTACTGTGACTTGTGAGGTTAGGAAATGTACCCGTGGTAATTTTAGTATTTTTAATTTTACTGACATTGAGATAAATAATGGCCATTTTTAATTGTTTACCAAAGGATTCCAGTTCATACCCACTCATCTTAGGGCCTTAGTCAAAACATTGGTGGATTTAAAGTTGTTCACTAGGCAATTAAATTTAAAATTGTTTTTTAAAGGGCAGGAACACAACAGAACTGAACTTTTAGGAAGAGTTTGTTTAACCCCCCCACTTAACCCATTATTAAGAATATTTGAAGAAATGGTTGAACATTTCATAAGGAGGTTAGAACTGAAAAGGGACTCGGTCAGTAATTTTAGTGATTTTGAGAGAGACCTTCTTAATCACCTAAGAATTAACCAAAGCAAAGTTATGAAACTGGATAAGAGGGGTTGTGTGGTTTTGATGTATTCCATGGATTATGAGATGGGCATGTACAATATTTTGAATGATGAGAATCAATATACTGTGGTCTCTAAAAACGAGATTAACATTGCCTACTCTAAAATTAATTACTTTCTCTTTGACCATTTGTTACATAGTACCATCAATGAGGAAACTTTACAATTACTTGCATGTGGAAAATCCCAGGATTCCCACAATTTTTGGGATACCCAAAACCCATAAGGGGTTGGATAATCTGAAATTTAGACCTATTGTTGCGGGAGCAGGTTCTATTACTGAACCCCTTGCTATTTTTGTTGCTTACCAACTGAAGGAATTTGTACACTCATTGACACACATTACTAAAGATTCATGGGAATTTCTTAAAAGTATCACCGAAGACAAATTTAGTAGTGAGGTTCTGCTGGTTACTATTGACATGCTGATTTCCCAGTATTCCTCATGACACCGGTTTGGACTGGTTTAGTGAAGTATTAGTGGAAGTAGGGTATTTGAAAGGCAACATGGTAAATTTGATTCTGGAATTTATGGACAATGTACTAAAGAATAATTTTGTATATTTTAATGGAGAATTTTATAAGTAAGAAAAGGGGGTTGCCATGGAAGCTGCCTGTGCCCTCCTTTATGCTAATTGTGTCTTATATTTTTGGGAGAAAAAGTACATATTTGAGGCTGACTGGAACAAACATATTTCCTTTTATACCCGTTACTTTGATGACATCTGTCTTTTTTGGGAGGGTTCAGAAGAATCTCTACATTTTTAGTTACATTAATAATTCCTTTGAATTTCTAAAATTCACCTACACCCTGTACCAATTAAAGATAGATTATATGGATGTTACACTACACAAAGATCATGCTAATCAGTGTTTTCATTCTAAATTGCTCAGGAAGAGTACTTTTTCTAATTCATATCTGCACTATGAAAGTGGGCATCCTCACTACCAAAAGAAAGGGATTATTAAAGGACAACTTATCAGGCCCTCAAGAATGACCAGTGATAAGGATGTATTCCTTGAAGAGGTAGAACTTTTTACATTGTTGTTTTTGGAGAGGGGTTACCCCAAATATTGACACACTAGCCAATGACACAATTAGAGACTGTGACATCTTGTATTACCCACTTTTGGGTACTGGTAGAACTACAGGAGGTCAGGTGAAGAGTGTAAATAATAGCCACAAAGGTGCATATATACATAGCTTTTCTATGACTTACACCCTGGTAGAGGACATAGTGAGGAAACACCGGGCAATTCTGAGAGTTAATGACGAGACTAAGAATTACCTCCAAGAAAAAACTACCTTTGTTAGGAAAGAGGCATTAACTTGAAGGAATTATTTGAAACAAAAGAGACCAAAAAGTTTTTGAGTAACGATGGGGGGATGGGGACACTTGCTTGTGGTTTTTGTAACCAGTACAGCTACATGTTGGACAAAAATGAGGTTTATGCACCATCTAGGAAATACTGGGTGAGAGCTACTGGTTCCTACAATTGTAACTCGAAAGGAGTAATTTACTTGATGCTATGTGAGACCGGCTTTAGTTTCTACATTGGAAAAACAGAGAGGAATTTAAGGAAGAGGGCATACAAACATATATGTGATGTTTCTAGGCCTAAAGAATTCAATGCACTATACAAACATTTTAGAGTGTGCAAGGACATGAAACCAAAATATTTTGTACTGGAACAGGTGGCAATTGACCCTCAGGGAGGTTGCAGGGAAGCTAAGCTAGAGTACAGGGAGCTGTTCTGGCAACTTAAATTGGATTCTGGAAGGACTTTGGTTTAAATGACCAAATAAGTATTAACAGTGTATTGAAACTTAGAGCAGTTAAATTATAACCAGAGATATATATATATATATTTACCCATCACAATTGTTTTATGGTTACACAGTGACATTCATAGCTAGGGCCTTTTTAAGTATTTTTAAATTTACCATAAAACATTTGCACAACACTGTTTTGCAGTGACTTTCTAGTTTATACATTTATGACAGTGCATTAGTTAGGTAGAATTGAGGGCTATTTTACTATTCACAATTTTATGATTTTATTACTGAAATGAACTATGTACTTCAGAAATTACATGGCCTCTTTTTAGATAGGATTGTACATTGCCTTTTTAAAATGTAATTGTTTCTTGGTAATTGATTAATTGTTGTTGATTTCTTGATTTTTGTCTGTATATAAAGAATTTTGCTAACTGTTGAATGTGTTCTAATGAAGCCTGGTGGTTCTGGGTGAAAGCGCTTAACGTTGTGAGTTATTTGTGAAATTGTGTCACTTTGTGGTTTACACTGCCTTGTGGATTTGGAATAAAAGTTTTGGCTCTGCAGTCCTGCCTAGCCTTGAAGTTCCATTTTTCAGATATATTACAGACTTAACACATTTGTGGGCTACAAACTTTAAACCCCTGTCCTTACTAAAAAGTAATACAACACATTTCTGCAATAACTTGCCAGATGGGCATAGAACATGTTTTATAATGTCACATTACATTCTTCAAAATTTAACAAATAATTGATATGCATGCCTATACCACAAGCAAGGGGTAAGCAATGCATGCACTAAGCTATTAAGCTGTAGGTATATTGTAAAATGCAATCCATCACTGAAGCTGAAATACAATATTTTGTAAAAAAACAGCAACTTACGTTGCATCAAGTTAGTTGTGACATTATAGAAACATGTTTTGCAAGCAATTAGCAGTATGCATATCTCTGGATAAACAGTCTCCCCCAATATGAAACACATGTCCTTGCTTACATGATTACCTTGATATAGTCAGATTCAGTCCTGTGAGTAGTGTGAATATGCAAATGGGGCATGAACTCATTAACACTCATGAGTTCCAAAGTCTTCACTAAGTTCAGGGAATGTAGGCATGGTGTAAGGACCTACACAACTTCATGCACACCCTACCTCTGCAAGGATGAGGACTGAAAAGTATTACCTGCTAAGTGGTTGCAAGTGTGAATGATTACCCTGAATGTAATATCACTCAGGGTGTGTCAGGGAGATGGTAATAAAGAGAAATTTTGTGACAAACATTGAATGAATTAGGAGAGGAACATTTCTAACATTGATATAAATTATTTCTGTCAACAGTTTCTGCCTCTCAATACAACTGTGTCTGCAATTCTAAGGAAGTAGAGTACTCATTGAAACATATATCAAGTTGAAGACAAAGCTCATAGCAGTATTGTTAGAGAATCACAGATATTTGAATGATGTTCACAAAATAAAGAGAAACAGGTGCAGTGTTCAAATGTTTTATTTTATATTGTGTGAGGAAAGATTGTCTGCCCTGCTGCCAGTATCCTAGATATCCACACATGTAACTGCAACATACACAAGACAAAGGTCATGATTTATTTCTGTTGTACCTCTAATGTCAGTTGATGCTATGTCACACATTGAGTATAGGTAACCTTTTTTTATGTATGGAGTGCAATGTGTGTGGCACATAGTGATAAGAATCTTAACTGTGTCTTGTGAATGTGCTGGTGTTATGGGTTTCTAATTGAGATATGCCTGTGTGTGAACATAATGATGTTTAATGTGCATATGGATATTTTGAAACCCAGCCAAGTTGAGAAAATATCAAAAGTACATATTTTAACTACTTGTTTCATAATATTTCCTTTATTTCAGTAACTTCTTTTTTTCTCTTCCTCATTGGTGTGCCACTTGTCATTCCACACTCTGGACTTGCAGCAGTCCACAGCAGTGAACTACAGTTCACTGCCTAAGGAAAAAAGTGAAAGGTTTAATTTGGCCTGTGGTATGCAGTGCAAACCAGTCTGGTGCTGGTGCACAGCTGTCAGCATTCTGGATATCACTCAGTGAATAAATTCATCCTTTCAGGTAACTTACCCTATGGAACAAGGTGTACATGCAGTCATCATAAAGATCAAAGATAACTGATGTGTGGTTCAAATCTAGATGACATATACTTTCACACAGGGAGCCAGAATACATTTTTTACCACATTTTGCGCAGGAATGTCACAATAATACACACCACTATCATAATTCTATTTGTTGCAAGAAACATGTCATTACTGATTGCTATAGAAGATAAGTATAATGTGTGTACATTCTGTATAATATGACACTGATGATATTCACTGTAGAATGCACATATGTGGTTATGATGCACACAATATTTTTGTTACAATTATTGAATTATTACATATCTTAAATATGTGTTTATGACAGTATGAGTTATGAAGTATGCACGTAACCTAACCCACCATGTCTTACTCAAGTCATGCAACTGCATGCCTCTGTGATATATTTAGAAATACTATCAATGTCTTTTACATAGAAATACAGTTCCATAACTAAGTAAAGTCACAGACATGCAGGCATCTCTTAATAATGTGTATAATCAGTCTTAAATTAGTATACCTGTAATTATCAAGTAAGTTCTCCTGTGGCATTGACTGTTAATTAGCAGAGTTTAACATTTTAGACTTTACTTTCTATAGAGTTTGATTCCCAGGTGGTGCTACTTAATCTTACCAGTGTTTAACTCCCAGCATGCAAAAATGTCACAAGTCATAACATTTTCCTCAAACAAACCATGATTACAATCAATATCACAAAGCCTACCAAGGTTTAACATTGGAACATGTCTTAAGATTTTGAGATTCACACATGGCCAAATCTTAATACGATTTCAACACATTTTTTGCTTCCTGCTATAGTCACTGACAAAGTGTTTGGCATGCCACTGCTGTGCTTCCAGTTGCATAAATGCAGTTGGAAAGGCTGTGTGTCTTTGGGCACAAGGTGTTACATGCAAGATCTGAATTGAGTGTCAATTCAGACTCGTATTTCTAGCTTGACGGCTATGGACTAGGATGCCTGTTTACAGATGGTGTGTCATTTAGGCATAAAGGTGGGGAGTTGAGGAGTGCAAGATTTATTCTAGCACCCCTCGTGAAGCACTACAGCTAAGGGCTACTGCAGTGGGGTTATACCTAGTCTCAGTATAAGGCTGAGATTTGGAATAGCTTAGCTAAGGCTGTCTCCAGTGCAAATGGCATCCTGCACAATGGGTATCAATGTCATTACCACTACAGTGACATGAAAAAGAGCAAGAGGGACCTCCTAGTCAATGGCAGGATGAATTTAGGACTACAAACACTCTTCAGTTGAGTAAGTATGCTGACCAATAACCTGTCTCTAGTATGGCATTGATTATCTAGCCAGCCAACACAGTTATTCATTACATTTGTGTATATATATATATATATATATATATATATATATATATATATATATATATATATATAGATATATAAACTCAAAACACCGAACAAACCACACACACTATGCTATACATACACCACAACACACACATCACAACATAAACAAACAAAACTACACACATACACAATTTATATACACATACACCCTCCACACCTCTCTACTTATATATACTAACTCCAAGGTAGCACAAACAGGAAACAAAAGCAAACTCACACACGCACATTCTCCAGTCCCTCACATACACATCAAACATATCAGCACACTCCCATACACTCTAACTCTCACGCAAAACCCTTAAAAAACACTCACTTGACATAACACCTGCATCCACATACAGCACCGTACACCATCAACACACAATCCTGGACATTACGTAGCATAAGGCCATAACCGTGAATTTGAGATATTTGAATTCGCAATTATGAACTTTTGCTATTGTAAACATTCAGCTTTACAGTCTACAGACACTGAAATTCGAGATTTCAGTATTTCGAGATTGTAAAGTGCTTTTATATATATATATATATATATATATATATATATATATATATATATATATATATACACACACACACACACACACACACACACACACACACACACACACACATATATATATATATATATATATATATATATATATCTTTTTCTACTGTACAGCTGCAGCAGAAATAGCAGAACACAGTGAGACACATCAGGAGAGACTAACTCACCTCAGACAGGCACAGGGTAAATATGTATGTTTTCTAATTGCAAGGCACAGAAGTTTTCTCAGGCCATCAGTGTATATTATCTTGAGCAGTCATACCTAAACTTTAATATCAAGCCGACATGCCTACTCCAATAGCTCTTGGCTGTTGCATTAGGCAATGAGTGCATCAGATAACTTCTGTGTGGGTTCAGTATTCATAAACAGCTATTCTACTTTTTTATAAGATGATCTTTGTAAGATATTTTAATTTCAGCAATGCATTCCATTAATAATTCAGTATTTGCAAAAGCAGTTATTACCTTACAAAATCAACATCTGACATGGCATAGGGAAATACATGATTCTATTACTCATATCATATCATTATGATAGATTAATTTTAGGGATGTGGCTTGGGTGTAGTTATGCATTTCTCATACTGTTTTATGTATTAAAATAATTAAGTAAAGTGATATGCCATTGATCTAATTCTCTCTTTTTGTTCCCCCATTCTTTATATCTCCTTTCTTTTTTTAAACATTGCTGCTGAAAACAAACTGACCCTCAGCATGGTGAGGTAAACCAACTACTGGAGTTTGGTGTGCCATGCCACCACAGGCAGCACAAACACTCAGCACTTCTGGGTTATAGCTTGTCAGCATTGCCTTCACAACTCCTGCCTACCTGCTCCATCTGCAATAAGTTGATCTGCCCTGGCTGCTTGTGTGGTGGTACCTTCCAGGAACAATAATAGCAGAGGTGACAATTTTCTTACCCCACAGGAGCTGACAGGGCTATTGGAGAGCATAATGGATAGGGGCCTTGATGCCCTAATTGGCAAGGTTGAAAAGGTCCTGCATCAGATTGCTAAAATAATGACAAGTCTGTTACTGACACAGGAAACAGCGATGACAGTTCTGGCGGTGAAAACTAGATTCTCTCTGTTTTCAAGTTGGACATAAATGCACTTCTAAGTTCTCCTACCTATTTCCAAGCATGGTATCCTCTAAGATTTTCTGCCCATCACAGTTCCTGTTTTTCTTGTATGTCCTCTTTGTATGCACCTGCTTCCTAACCTACCCTACGTGCCTGACCTTCTCACTCCTAAATACATTCCCCAACATTCTTCTTTGGAAAAGAAATGGGAACCTGTTCCACAAAAAAAAAAAAAAAAAAAAAAATGATGCCCCATACATAGCTCTCCACTTTGTAATCTTGACAAATTCGATTTGATCAAAATGGTTGTACAACATTATTCTGTTATTGTCATTCCTCCCTGCTGTGTTTACTCTATAAAGTCATGAAATTGTGTGCACAATAATACATTTATGTTGTGAAGATGTGAATAGATATGTTGCCCTCCCATCACCCTCCTGGGAATTCCTGTATCCTTTCCACTGTGTCCTACCATCTGCTTATCACTCCATTTTCACCACTGTCCAATCAACCCTTTTGCACATGTTTAATCCAGTCAAGAAATTGGCTGACACACAGCACACATGGCCAGAGATGGCCCATGGAAAAGCCTTCACATTTTGTCCACAGCGTTTACAGAGGTTGACATGGCACACCAGTGGTGAGTGACAGTGAATGCTGTTTAACTTCCTATTGCAAAAGCTGAAGATTTTAATTTCAGTCACTGTAGTCTGGTTAATTTCAAACAAATTTGCTTAAATATGCTTTGCTATGGAAATGAAGCATAAAGGCAGTATTGTGTAACAGTTACTGTAGCAATTCTTAGGCTGCTGGACACAGTGACGTGTAAGTTCTTATGTGGCATGTTAAGATAATTCCCTTGTTTGTAGACTGATGTTTTTGCAGTGTCTTAGGTTCAGTTACAGCTGCCTGTCAAATTATTATTTCATGACATTTTATATTCCTAGCATGTAGTTACCTACAAACTTCTGTATTTGTCTCCATTTACATTTCATTAACATACAATTTAAATAGTGCAGCAAGATATAATTTGTGAAACCATTCCAGACGTAACAGGGGCACTTACAAAGCCACATTTATCTTGCTTATGTCTTAATGTTGCTTCTAATTTCCTACCCCTTCTTGCTCCCTATGTCCACCACTTTATTGTACAGAGCATGACAGAGTAATAATTTGGAAATAAGTAAGAGTAACACGCCATGCAGATGGTCCTACATGTCACAGAAAATAATTCTGCTGCTATTCATGTCTCTGTCTGTCTATCTCTCTCTTGGTTCACCCCTTCTGCTATATTAAGGTGTTACTGTCCTTCAACTGTGTTATTTAAAGTTTGTGATGTAAGACTTCCTTTGTTGTGTGATGTGATAAGGTTCAGATATATAGACAGATCTTTCTATACTTTCAAGGCCCCTAATCCAGGCATTAGGTAAGTGTTACTGACTGTTTTTAGTACACTTTTTTATGTGTAGCTGTTGCCTACATATTGTTACGAGCCAACATTATTCTGTTTCTGTTATAAGTTACTTGGTCCTGGCCTATCTCTCACCCTATGTATCTTCTCCTATCTGTGTCATTAGCCTGCTTCATCTGCATCTGTGCAATGCTATACAAAAATGCAATAACTACAACTGAGGATAAATGAAAGTACACAAGTTTTGCAAAAGCTTGTGAGTTTTTGCCTTCAGCCTCGTTACTGTGGTGCCTTTCACAGTATTGTTCTTAGCTATGTTTAGTAAGGTTAATCTAGTTTTGAACAAGTTGAAGAGTTGAATGTATAGCTTCCTGTTGTCATGAGGATAATGAAGAGCAATCCATACCTTCTCATTTTCTCAATCTGCTGTCACATGGGAACTTTATGAATTAAAAACTCTTTTTTTAACTTCTCAAATATCTTTTGGGTTTCTAATACCATGATGGGAATGGACTCATTCCTAAGCTAAAGTACGATTAAAATTCATGAAATTAGTATTGTTTCAATTTTTGATGTCAGCCAAAAGTGCTCTTTGCAGCACCTGCAATGTGCCCAGTAATGACTCGTTCTGCAATTCATATGGGGTTACATGTATTGGTAACATATCTAATTATGATTGTAGATTATTTTTTGTAAGACCCATTGCTCTTACAACTATTGGAACTATCTGGGTATCTTTCTTCCACATTGATCTCATTTCTGCCTGCAGATCCTGATATTTTATGACTTTGTGTATTACTGTACGCAAGGCACTGTAATCATTGGGTGTGGCAATTTCAGTGATCAATGCTACCTTTGCCTTCTTTTCATGGACCACTATACCCAGTTTTCTAGCATCTATCATTTGAACTGTTGGTAATCTTTTTCTATGAAGCTTTATGGCTCATATTTCCAGTGTTATTCAGCCACTTCAGTACCGTAATGTTTGCACAATCCCCAGTGCAACAATCTTGCCACATTATTATGCCTTTCAGTATACAGTCCTTCTGCCATTAGTATGTCACAACCAGCAATGAAGTGTGCGACTGTTTCCAGTTTGGTTTTATAAAGCCTACATTTGTCTGTTTCTCCCACATGTTCAATGGACTTTGTAAACCAGCTTGTATGTAGTCTACCATCTTGGGCTGCCAATATTAACCTTTCATCTCTTATATTAACCTTTCATCTCTTGGTTTGAATTCGCCTCTCCTTAACCATTTCTATCTTCATTCCTGATCAACATGAGGTTCTTCCAGAAGTTTTCTATACTTGCAACTGTATTTATGCATTTTCCACATTTCTTGCTTTCTCATCTGGTACTTCACCTTATATTCTTTCTTTTGTTTTTTGGCACATTCAGTTGCCTGATTTTTATCTGCTTCTGGTTTGATTTCTATTCCTGCTTGACACCAATATGCTTCTGCTAGATTAAGCAGAGAAGTAATCTTAGATTTATTCTCCTCATGTTTCAAAACTTCCACTACATTTGGGTCTTGTGAGGTCAGCAGATATGCGTGGAGTCCCATGATTGCAGATCTATACATGTAATTAATTTTGGGATGCTCAGCCCTCCTTTGGAACAGGGAATATATAATCTTTGTATGCACCGATTTTTATAAATCATTTGGTGAGCATGATTCTTGTTTTCCTATCTAATCTATCCAACATGTTTTGGGGCCAGTCAATCACTCCAAAACTGTAAGTTAGGACAGGAAGAGCAAATTGGTTTATAGCTAGGATTTTGTTCCTAGATGTGAACGCTGTTTTCAGGATTAATTTAAGTAATCTAAAATATTCCTTACTAAGTTTTATTCGTATTTGTTCATGTTTTATTATTGATCCTTCATCAATTCCCAAATGTTTATACACTCCCTCTTGCTCAAGTTCTTTTATATTACATTCTTGTGCCAAACTGATGTTTTACTGGTGCTGCAGTTTTCCTGCTTTAAAGGTTGCTTTTGCACATTTATCAAGACCAAATGACATTCTTACATCATCTGAAAAGGTTTTGGCAATTTGCAGTTGTCCTTTGAGTTCCTCATCTGATGAGCTATACAGTTTTTAATCATTGACAAAGATAAAATGAGAAGTCTTTACACTTTGTTGTTTTTTAGGAGCCAGATTATAGCCATGGCCTAAGCTGTTAAATAGGCAGCTTCATAAGTTAAGGCCAAGGCAGGCTAGCAGAGGTGAGAGAGTCACCCTGGAATATCTAACTTTGAATTTTTATCCCTAGAATAATAATTTGTCCTTTATCATGGCTTAATTGCAAAGTGGTCTGCCACTGTTTCATGGTCTCTGTAATGTAGTTGATCAGTGTAAGGTGTATCTTATACATTTTTAAGCACTCTGTTATCCATGAATATGGGATAATATCAAATGTTTATTTGTAGTCAATCCATAACATACTTAGATTATTCCCCCTTTTACAGTTCTCCACTATGATGTTATTTAACAACAAATGATCCTTTGTTCCATATGACTTTCTTTTATTGCCCGTTTGTTCTACAGCCATAATTGAGTTTTCTTCTAAATGCCTATAAACTCTGTTGGCATCAATTCCAATGTATAGTTTATACATTGTTGGAAGGCAAGTTATTGGTCTATAATTTTTAGGGTAGCTTGCAGGTTCACTCTTAAGTAGGAACATTGTTTTTCCTGTTGTTAGCCAGGTTGGTCTCTGTTCGGGGTGTGCATAAAATAGTTCTTACTCATGGCTAATTCTTTGTTTAAAGATGTTAATACTTTTAAGTAAAAGCTAGGTACTGCATCTGTGCCTGGGGATTTTCCAGTTAGAGGCTTTTATTTACTTTATTTCAATGTCTCTGGCTGTTACTTCATCCCATTTCATATCCTGTACCTTTAAACTTTTATTCTTTCTTTTACTTCTTCTATCCATTTAGCATATTTGTTATGTTCCAGAGGATCTTCATAGATACTTCTCCAAAATGTATCTATTTCTTCTTTTTTGGTGGACATTCAATTTATTTTACCTTGTTACCCAGTTCTCTATAAAACTTTTTTAGGTTATCAATAAATTGCTTATTTTATACTTTTCCTTTATATTTATCTGAGTATCTTCTTTTCCAACTGTGCTGAGATTCTTAGTTTGTTATTTGTGATTGTGCATGATAGATCCTGGTCTGTTCTAATACTATGTATTGCTTTATCATGTCTATCTTTCTTAGCATATTTGTTGACCTGTTCCCTCTTCTATATTCTTCTAACAGTGACTCTTCTTGTCTTAATTTACTTTATAGTTTTCTCTATTTGATACTTCCATGATGGCATTCAATTTCTCCCCTTTCTGTCCCTCACTACCCTGTGTTCTTGTGGTAGAACTTTATCAGTTATTAATTTAGCTGCACAGTAATATATCCTGTTTACATCTGTTATATGGTTTGTTAGGTCATCGCGTGGGTTCAGGTATAAGTATTGGTTATGTTAGGTTGTTAGTTAGGTTTAGGGGGTTAGTTAGTTAGAGGGGGTTAGCAATGCAGGTTGATATTGCAATTATAGTGACAAATATTGGGTTAGGTTAGGTTTAGGCGGGTCAGGTTAGGTGTTAGGTGAGTGGGTGTAGGTTAGTTAGGGGTAGGTCAGGTCAGGGTTATTAGTTAGTGTCTTTATAGTGTCATAGTAGCATTATTTGTTTTTTGACATTTTAGCATTTTTTGTGGTTTGGATTTTTTTTTTTTAGGGTTTTTTGTTTTTTTTTTTGTTTTTTTTCAGGATTTTTTTTTTCAGGATTTTTAGACCGTTATATCACATGGATATGTATGGGCAGTCCTAATTACTGTGTTCATTTGTTTTATCAAACTTCTGACTTCTGCAGTCTATTTCTTTCATTTATCTTAATATGTTTGTCTATGTCTATTAAATCAAGCAACTCTTCTCTTAACTCATTTTCTTCTAAACTGAGGGCACATTCTTTGTTTTCCATTTCCTGTGGGCTTTCTATAGAAAGTTCTATAGCATCTTCCTGTGGCACATTCTCTTCAATTTCATCCTGTGCCATCCGCTGTTGTGTCATATGGGAACTCACTGGCCTATTGCTCCTCAACACTGACTGTGTCAGTTTCTACAGTTTCCTGGCCCTTCTCTTGCTGTCCAGCTTCAAGTGATCGTTTATACTGGTTTCCTGTGGAAGGCTCCAAAATATCTTCATATGGCACCTGACCTGTTGCTTCCCATTCCACTGGTTTCCCCTTAATTTGGATGTCCAATACTCTATCCTGTTGTGGTGCTTTCTGAATTAGATTTTCTATACTGCATCCTTCACTTTTCAGGTACTCCTTAACCTCAGTTTCTATTTCTTTAACTTCTCCATTACTGATCTCCTTTTCTACTTTTCCTCTTTGTCTTCTTATATTTTGTATTGTAAAGTTTTCCATGTCTGGATTCAATTGCCTGTATTTCTATTCAAATATCTTTGGTGCTGCTATTTTTGTATTGATAGGTTTTGCTTTCTTCTTTACATAAATATTACAGCATACTAAATCTCTTTTTCTTTCCCATGCCCGTATTTCTTCTTCAGATGTCTCATGATCTTCCTGTTTCTCCTTACTTTGGGGACTCACTTCATCATGCTGTGATGTAACCTGTGTTAGACCTTCTATACCAAATCCTTCACTTCACAGGCACTCCATAGCTTCAACTTCTAATATTTTTAACTTCTACTCTGCTAATCTTTTCTACATTCCCTCATTGTGATATTATTTTTCATTGTGAAATTTTCCATATCAGGATGCCTTTGCCTGTATTTCTCTTCGAAGATCTTTGGGGCTGCCTTCTTTATATTGATTAATTTGGCATTCTCCTTTGCATAAATATTGCACCATATCAAATCTCTCTTTCTTTCCCATGTCCATATTTCTTTTTTATACTTTTCAAAAATCTCTAGATTTTGTTTATATTTTCGCACTTCCTCAGATGCTTCTTTTTCCAAACAGATCAAAGTTTCTTAATCTATACACTGTTTTCATAAATCTGTTGTATTAATGAATACAGATTTTTTATCTGACGCTTCTGACAGTTTTTCTTGTGGAAGTATTTTTCTTTCCTCTAATTTCTCTCTTAATCATTTTGTATATCTTGTGCCTGGAAATTCTGGGCTCCTATGTGGTGTGTTTAGATAATACTGAGATATGTACATTTTGCAATGCTCTCAAACTTTGAGTCTATATATATATATATATATATATATATATATATATATATATATATATATATATATAAAACAAACTGTTTTTGAATGTTTTGTATGACTCCTGTGGGTGTAAATGTCGGTTGCACCTATTCTTAGCACACCATTTTTCTGCAGCTATATTAGTGTGCTTGCTCCCTATTGTGAAGTCTCTCTTGTACAGATCTTGCATGAATAGTTATGCTGATACTCCAAATAATTACCTGTCCAGCCAGAATCCATAAATCCAGTAGCAAAGAATGTATCTTAGACTGGATCTTAGTAAATAGCCATACTCTCTCTTATAAAGCAGGTACCCTTCCTGATGATATTAGTGACCACTCCCTTGCTTACATAATCAGATAAAGAACCTTTATTTTCAACCAGACTCTTTTTAAAATTGCCCGGGACAAAAAATATTTCAATCCCGCAAGCTTCCAAGCTGAGCTTCAAGCCTGTGACTGGTCACCCTTAAAACTACTCCCTCTTGAGCAAGCAGTAACCTATTTTAACACTAAATTTTTACAAATCCTGGAATACCATGCCCCTACTCGCTCTATAAGAACTAGAAGTAAAGCTGCTCCATGGCTCACTAAAGACATTAGGCAGACAATCTTATTGAGAAATAAAATCTGGTCTAAATGGAGAAACTCTAAAAACCCAACAAATCATCAAAATTTTAAAGAGCTGAGAAATGCCACTAAAAGATCAATAATTCTTGATAAAAAAAACATCTACTTTAAACTCTAGGAAAATCATCAACAAAAAACACAAACTTTCGTGTTAGGTATAAATAGACTTCTATGCCCAGGCCATTCCAAGACACCAACCCCATCAGGTCTCTCCCTTAACAGTCCCAGCCAGATTGCTGATGCTTTCAACACCTTTTTTACTGAAACTGTTCAATCTCTAGCAAACTCCTTACCTACTGTTAGCTCAACTCTCCCATCCTCATTACCTAGAATACCCCCCACCTTTCATTTAAAACCAGTTCCTATATCCCTTATCCACGCCTTACTCCACAAACTTAAACCATGTACCCCTTCAGCTGATCTCCTACCAGCTGAATACCTGCAAACTGCAGCAAAAGTACTTGCCTATCCCATTTCCATCCTAATTAATAGAACCATTACTGAAGGTTCCATTCCATCTCTCTGGAAAATCTCTCACATTATCCCACTTCACAAGGGTGGTAATGCAACCAATTTCTCTAACTTTCGCCCCATAGCCTTACTCTCTCCTTTAGCTAAAATTATGGAAAAATGCATCCACCAGCAACTACTTGATCACCTTCACCAAAATGACCTACTAGCTGACTGCCAGCATGGTTTTAGGCCCTGCCATAGTACCACCACTGCTCTCTTATCCTTCTCTGACTGCATTAACAAACATCATAATAACAACATGCTTTCCTCTGCACTTTTTATTGACCTCTCTAAAGCCTTCGATATGGTTAACCATCAGACACTTCTAAACATACTCAAACTACTCTCTCTTGACACACAGGCACTAAAATGGTTCAAGTCCTACTTAGAAAATAGACCTCAATCTGTCCTTTGGGACAATCACCTATCCACACCTCTCCCTATTCCTCTTGGTGTCCCTCAAGGCTCTGTCCTGGGGCTGTTCCTTTTTTCCATTTTTATTAATGATCTAAATATAAATCTTCCTTAAGCTACCTGCATACAGTATGCAGATGACTCCACACTAATTTGTGCTGCCTCATCTTCATCTGAACTCCAATCCATAACTAAAACTGTATTTAACCTAGCAGAAAACTGATTCCTTCAATGGTGTCTCCTTCTAAACGCCAAAAAAAAAATGTTGTTATACCTAGCAGAAAACTGGTTCCTTCAACAGTGTCTCCTTCTAAACGCCAAAAAAAAATGTTGTTATTTACTCCAACACTAAAATCCTCCCCAATAGACCTCACGGTTACATCTAACAATGGTACTGTTATAGCACCTGACCCAACCACCAAACTCTTAGGTGTAATAATTGACCACAACCTGAACTTTGACTCCCATATTAACTCAACTATTAAAACTGTAAACAGTAAACTCGGTACCCTTTACAGGATAAAATCTTTCCTTATCCCAGAAGCTAGAACTACCATTGCCCATACCCATCTGATCTCTACACTCCTCTATGCCTCCCCCATCTTTACTAATCTTTCCAAAAGCAACCTTAACACATTGGCAACCTCCTATAACAACATTGCCAGATTTGCCACTGGCTCCCCATTTCGAACTCACCATTGCCAAAATCTTAAACAGATAGGATGGCTAGAACTGCAAAACCATCTACAATCTCAACATCTTATTATCACCTATAAGACGTTGTATCATCCAGGTAATACTCCTATTCTATGTAGCCTCATCACCCACTACAAAAATCTTACTACCCTTCTCTCAGCAGACAAATTACTAGTATCCATTCAAAAATCTTACAACAAAGCAAGTGATTCTCTTTTCTCTAATTCTGTGGGGAAAACCTGGAATAGGCTTCCCAGCAAACTAACATCTCTTACATCATTGCCACTCTTCAAAAAGCAACTAAAAATACTTCTTAAATCTCAATGACTATGCCCATGTACTAATCCAGACTAACACCCACCCCACCCCTGTTTATCCTTACTGCTTTTCCTTCCTCCTTATACCTTTACATTTTGATAGTAAGCCTCCTTACTTTGATATCCAGTCCCGCCTCTTCAGGTAACTACCACAGAATACATATTTCTGTAATAATCAACTTGCTGAGACCACATATGTTTCCACTTTGTATATATATACTAACTTCATGTTGATTTTGTTACTTTGAGCATTTACTTTTAAAAACAACCTTAATTATAAGTTTGAATCTGTTATTTTTCCTAGTCTTCTGTATAATTGTCAAACCTCTCCTATGTAAATATGTTTCTTGTAATACCGCATTGTTTTTTGTAAACCTTGTACTGAAGATCATGATGTTTAATCTCTATTGACAATGCATTTCATTTTTTTTATATCTCTTTTGAATTAATAGTGTAACTGGAGCTTATCTCCCCGGGCCTCTACTGAAAACGGACATCTATCCAGGTGGACTAGCCTGATCAACAAATGTAAAATAAAATAAAAAATAAAAAAAAATAAATAAAATGATAAAGCAAGCAGTAACACGACACAAATATTTGCAGAAAAGAAACATGAACTTATGTGTTAGTATTTATGTATTGTGTATTTCTGTCACCAACTGTTCACCACTTCCCACCACTTCTGTGTCATCTAGTAAAGCTCTTTCATTCACAACTGTTTCCATAAGCCATGTTTCCTCCAGCAATAACATGCTTGGTCCCTCATGTGTTACTCTAGCATACATATAAGGACTGACTAGATGGAACTGTCATGACAAATGTGTAAATCACAACACCTGAAACATGACCATAACACATATCAGTTCCGTATTTCATCAGATTCATACATGGTTGTATGTATATAATGCTTTTTATGCAAAAGTCAGCATAGAGAAACACCGACTACTGCTAATTCATATTCTAAGTTCAGCACCTCAATATATGATTACTCATACACTAATACTTCAGCATCAGCAGTGCAATGACCTTGCAAGTAAACATTTACAACAAATAATTCTTTCTTTGGGTTTTACAACATTTGTATGCCTGTATTGCATTTTGACAACAAGTTATCTGGATTTCAGAGTGATGTTGACTCAGTTAAGTCAGTCTGTTAATGTATGTCTGCAGGGATATCCACACCTCCAGGCTTGTTGCTCAGCATAATGCAGCCAAGGTTATCCAAGTGCAACTAACTCTGGGCAAAACTGCAATTCAAATTGTAGCTTGCTGCAGATCACCTACCATGCCCCAGGATTCCCACTCCTCTTTTCTTGATGTACTGGAAAATATTAGGGTTCAACCAAACACCCTAATAATGGGCAATTTCAACTACCCCACCATTAACTGGGAAAACTACTCATGTACCAACTCCTTCGCTCAAGATTTCTGGAATTCATAAACTCCAATGCCCTGAATCAACTTATCCACACCTCCACCAGGGGAAACAATATTCTAGATCTAGTCATTACCAATATGAGTGACCGGTGTTCCACACCTGAAGTCAACGCCTCATTGGTACGATCCGACCCTAAGCTAATTACCCTAGATATCCACATCCTGCCTCCATCCCCCATTAAGAAAACCATGGTAAAAAAATTCTTCAAAGCCAGCTTCATGCTTCTTAAGACAGAAGTGGTGAACTTGATGACACCCATGCAGATGGACAATACAGTTATGACTACTGAATCCTACACAATTGCACTTTATAAGCACTTACATGAGTGCATGGATCATGCTATCCCAAATAGAACCAAGAAGCTATCCTCCAAAAAAGGAAGCCAATCTGGTGGTCCTCTGCCATAAACAAACTGTACAACAGAAGGAAGAAACTCTTGCAAAAGAGAGTAAAATCCCATGAGTGGAGGAGCTCTCTGGTCAGCCTCAGTAAGAAGCTGCGATCCCTGATAAAATCCTCCAAAGCTAGTTACGAAAACAAAATTGCCACTGATTGTAAAGACAACCACAAAGCATTCTATAGCTATGTCAAGAATCTCAATGGCAACACTCAGATCTGCTCTGAGTTACAGCACAATGGAACTAAATATACAGACCCAACTAATATTGCCAACATCCTGGCAGATAGGTTCAGTGCTAACTTTACCCCCTCTCTCACCTCCTAAGGAGCCCATCTCTATACCGGAAGAATGCAAAGTTCCTGTAATCACGGCTGTACAGGTAAAAAACACACTCTCCAAAGCCAAGAACACAGTATCCATGGGACCAGACAACATCCCAGGCTGCATTCTACTTGAACTACAGAACGAACTGGCACCCCACCTAAATACCATGCTCAGTCATAGCCTCACCTCAGGCTTTGTGCCTGCTGAATGGTGCACAGCAACGGTTATCCCACTCCACAAGGGGGGAGCTACCATGGACCCTGGGAACTACCGCCCCATTAGTCTGATGAGCCTGGTCTGCAAGGCCATAGAATGTATCATCATGGAACTTATAAACAAAGACATTGGTAATCTCCAAACTTTGGATCCCACCCAGTTTAGGTTTGTAAAAGGCAGATCATGTCATCTAAACCTGATAGACTTCTTTGAAGCAGTCACCAAAGCAGTAGACAAGGATAAGGTGGTTCACACAGCCTATCTAGATCTTGCCAAGGCTTTTGACACCATCCCCCACTCTGGAATTATAGATAAACTCACTAAACTAGGTATAAATCCCTATGTCACAAGATGGGTTGCCAACTGGCTCACTGACAGAACCCACACTGTGAAAGTAGCAGACTCCAAATCCAACTTCAGACCAGTGACATATGGAGTGCCACAGGGTTCAGTCTTGGATCCTCTCCTGTTTGGTATCTACTTCTCTGAAGTACAGGCTAACACAGAAGGTCTTTGGCTAACAAAGTTCGTAGATGACTGTAAACTAGGAGCCATAATCGAAACTCCTAATGCTGTGGACATCCTACAAAAGAGCCTCACTGAGACAGATGCCTGTTGTCAAAGCCATGGCCTCAAGCTTAATGCCAAAAAGTGCATTGTCATCCCCTTTTGTAAAAACTCTGTACCCATGAACTACAACATAGGCGGTAGTATACTTAACACCAAAAGTGTGATAAGAGACCTTGGGACACAGGTGGACAGTAGTCTCTCCTTTGATAATCACATCGCCACAGTAGTCAGGAAATCCTTCACCTCATCACAAAAGGTTTCTCATCCAGAAAAAAAGAGGTCATTGTTCCCCTCTACTCATCACTCATTAGACCCATTATAGAGTACAACGCCCCTTTTGGTATGTACCTCACAAGACATCTACAACAACTGGAAAGGCCATAGAAATACCTCACAAAGAGGATTACCGGCCTCAAACAGATGCCCTACACAGACAGTCTCAAAAAACTACGGCTTTACTCCATCACATATCGCCTACTCAGAGGTGATCTCTGCCTAACATACAAAGCTATGTCAAACCAAGAGCTGTTGGACATGCTCCACTTAAAGAAATCCCAATCTCTCTGAGCTACATGCTCTAGGGACCTAAACCTTGTCACCACAATAAACAGAACATGCCGGAGGGATAGATTCCTGTCCCAGAGACTTCCCATACTCTGGAATAAACTACCTATCTATATCAAACAAAGCTCCTCATTAGCACTCTTCAAGAAAAATCTTGATGATTGGATGGGAAATAGGAAATTCACCCCGGGGATCACCTCTGTGGCTCTGCTCGACAGTGGCACAGGAAAATAATTTTCTTGGGTGGCAAAAGCCAGGGTACCTTTTTGGCTGGGCTTGTATAGGCTCCAGGGCCGATAGCCTAGTACCTACCTATAAACTTATGAACCAGTGGTTACACTTGCAACTGTGTTCTAATGATGGGTAACCTATTCGCACATAATGCATCACTGTTATTCTGTAGTGCATTGTCCTGTTTGTCCTACTTAGGAAGTGTCTGTTTGCATTGTCAATGCACACTGTGCAAGCATGAGACCAGACAAGTATGCAATCATCCTGGAATGAAGTGGAAGGAATGCTTATCAATCCACTTGTTTACAACTGTGATTGTCATTGACATCCCATACTGTGAAATACCTACATGTCCCTCACAGTAAAGCAATGTACATGCAGTATGTAAATGTTAGCAGAGAAGTATGTCATTACATGGAACAATCACAGTGCTGTTATGTTGGCCTGTCCACATACATGCATTTGTCCTAAAACCTGTGATGCACAGCACCACCTGTTCCAAACAGTGAATTTTAGTAATGGTGGTGCAGCGGTAGTGTTGTTGCCTCAGAGCAAGAGGTTCTCCTGTTCAGTTCTCGGCTTGGGTTGGGAGTGCCTTCTGTGTAGAGTCTGCATGTCCTCCCCGCGGTCGAGTGGGCATTCGAAAGACATGCGTTGAATGGGCATACCTTCGTTGAAGGTTGTGCATCAGGCTGACAACTCGACACCATAAAAACCAACTGCCAATCATTAGCAGACTGGAGTTCTGCTGTGGCGACCCCTAAAAGCCGAAAGACCAACAACAACAAACATACTTTTCACAGCACTCAACTCAGACATCTCCTGTGGAACTTGTGGCTAATACTCTGCTGTCTAGACTGTGTATATAGATAAGTAGGATGTCCAATTCTTCCCATGGGGAGCTTGCGTATTTATGTCTGGGGTATAGAGTAACAGGTAACACTTCAATGTCAAATGTTCTGAGTCCACTTCCACTGAGGAGAACACATTTAACTTTGTACACAGCTCCCTCTGCACTTTATCCCACTTTTAACACAAACATCTTCTCTGCAACACACAGATGAGATCATCCTGTCAGATGTGCAGTCTCTCTCCTTCAGAGTCAGATTTTTCCTGTGGCCCTGGTAACTAATTCCATGTTTTCAAGATTGTGTACTAGATAGGGAGGAGGTTCAATCCCTTCCTTGAGGAATTTGTGTATGTTTGGAGAGGGAGAATAATGACAGGTAAGTTCCACTTCAGTGTCAAATGTGCTTTGTCCACTTGCACTGAGGAGAATACATTTAACTTTGCACACAACTCCCTCTGTATTCTATCCACTTTTTACACAACCATCCTCTCTGCAACACATTGAAGAGGTGATCCTGATAAAACTGCACTCTCTTCCCTTTAATAGCCAGACTACTGTGGTGCTTGCCAATGATACTGTGCTCTCTAGACTGTATAAGTAGATAGGTAGGCTGTTCAGTTCTCACTGTGAGGAACTTATGTGTGTGGCTGCAATATCAGCTACATATAGTTTCCTGAACAGATATGCTATATCAACTTCCATTCAGGGGAAACTTTAATCTGCCAAGTGTTTCACCTAACCCTTATCCCAGTTTTACCACAAATATCTCTCCATTTCACTGATGAGGTCATCATGTTAAAAATATTCTCTGTCCCCTAAGAGTCAGACTTTTCCTATCACACCTGTGGATAACACTGTGTTTTCCACATTCTGTAACATGTTATGTAGGTGTTTCAAATCTGATAGTGGTGAATTTGGGTGGCTATATGTTTCTAGTCTCATAGAAGTAAACTTTTAACAACAGATGAGCTATATCCACTTCCACTCCAGAGAAAACATTCACTTTAGACACAGCTCACTCTGTAGTTTATCCAACTTTTGACAGAAACTTCCTATTTGCAACACTGTGATGAGGTTATCCTGACAAAAGTGCACTCTATCCCCTTAACAATCAGAGTTGTCCTATGGCACTTTTGGCAAATACTGTGCTTTCTATATTGTATAGCTGGTGAGGTAGGATGCTCAAATCTCACAGTGTAGAACTTGTGTGACTTCAATGTCAGTTACATGCAGCTTCCTAAATTGTCATGCTGTATCTACTACCACTCCATAGAAGATTTTAATGTGGGAGAGAATACACCCAATCACTTATTCCACTTTTACCACAAACATCTTCTCTCCATCACACTGATGAGGGCAACATGCCAAAATTACACACTGTGCCCTTATAACCCACAGTTCTCCTGTGGATCTCGTGGCTAATTCTCTGTTATAGATAAAAAGATAAGTAGGGTTAAATAATGCCATTGTGTGTACTGTCATATACAGTTGTGTTTGTGACAACGCACCTTATATAATTCCACTTAGGTGACATATTGCAAAAGAATCATATGATGTAATGACATCACATAGGAACAGTCTCACAACTTTGCTAAGGCTTCCACTGTGGTGCATGTAATTCATACAAATGTTTGTAGTTGGTGGGTTTACATAGCTTTCTGTTCAGTTCTATGCAAGGGTAACATTCTATGAATGTATTGAGATTACACAAACAACACTGCATAAGATTATTATTATACATTTTTATTTATTATTAATGCCAATATATGTGTTTGTGTGGTTTATATGCTGTCATGGCAGTGTTCACTGTAATGTGTTTGCGAGCATGCCCTGTATAATCCTGTATTAGATGCATTCCATTTACAGAGACCTTGAAGTACCACAATGCTATTTGTCACTTGTGTATTTTATTGCTATTATATTACTGTTAATGATGCACATGTGTATAAAACACACACTTGTCTAAGGCATGTGCCAAAGTAATATACCCCCTTATCTATGGCTGTCCAATAACAAATGTTAAAACATGTCTCTTTTGGCTGTGTATGACCCAGCTGCTGTACAGCTCATACCTTGTTTATACAGGATGAAGCGGAGCATGCAGTAATGCAGTCAGTTATCACACATACATTCCCCATCTTCTATACATATCATATTTAATAACTGCACTGTATTCAAATTGCCCATAATGTGTCTAGTGGCCTTGCCAGCTATTAGCTTTACTTGGCATATAGTCAACATTAATATCACATTTACTCCCCTTTCTTTCAATGTTGCATTATATCCCCTTACATCTATTGTTAGCATGTCTGTTTTCAAGTTATGCACATGGGCAAACAGTTGCAAACAGTTTTATTTACTCTTACCATCAAAATGGACATTTTTGTATTGAAAAATTAATCTTTCTGGCATCATCACATTTGAATGGATTAACTGTGTACATTTTTTCAATTATCCTCCTCGTAATTATCCTTGCACTGTTTACATTGTATGCTCTGTAAATTATACCAGTTTCACATTCCTGCATGTCTGTCCTTTAAGGTGACTTGCCGTCACTTCATATAAGCTGTCCACTTGTGCTCATATGTTTGCCTACAGTCCAGTAGTTTTGTTTACACTGTGTGTTCATGCTTCCAGCACCATTTCATGGCTGTCAGTGCTGTTGTTGGCAATGATATGGTGCTTGGAATTGTGCAAGCATGATGAGCAGCATGCATATCCAAGGAGCACTGCTGCTCATGGCACTAACATGCTGCAGTCGTGTAGCCTTCATGCAAAACCTACATGATTGTTAATGAATCCCAAGGTAAAACTACAGAACAGTTAACTACAAAATGACCCTCATAAGACATACCTGCATAAGGAGAGCCTTCACTACATTCATGCAAGTTTTCCTTGGTTCTTTCTGCCATACTGCTTTGAGTAGGACAAAGCCAGGCAGAGATCCATCAGTAGTGGGCTGATGTAATTTAAGTGACCATACAATGGTACTTACAAGGGACCTGTCTGCACCTACGTTGTGACATGTTTCTCATTGTGCCTGCCAACTGTCTCAGCACCACTGGTACTTCAGCATAGCACCAGTATCACCGTCACAGGTCTTGCTCTTGAGTAGTGCCACCAGCACATCCCTGCACCTTTTGCCACAGAAGAGGTAAGCAAGGGGCAGGTAAAGCCTCATGATTTCTTTCCCTCTTCACACCAGCTCCAACAGCTGCCAGAGCCACTAATTGAATGCTGGTCATCTAAGTAATTCTCAAGGTTTTATTCCTGTATGTTAGAAATAACATCAGTCATACATTATTTTATGTGATATGATGTTAGTCTTAGTTTTGTTCAGGTACAGCTTAACATGCCCTCTTGTCACTTAGAGATATACCTTCCAGAGCAGTAACGTTAGTAAAAAGCATTTGACTTTTCCTTTGTCTTTTTAGTATTTGTTGCTTGTATTTATATTTTCTTCCTTTAATCCTTTTTCCTGTCCTTGTACAGTCTGCTGTCATAATATTATTTAGATATTTGAAGTATTTCTCATTGCTTCTAAGTGTGCTACTGTTGCTTGTCAATTAGTTCAATCTATGAGTTGTTTGTTTAAAGATTTTATTTGGATTCACTTGAATAGCATGTCCATCTGTCCCAGAGTATTTGTTTAAACTGTCTGTAAACATTCTGTTTGTTGTGCTATAGCTTATACATAGACAGGGCCAATGGGTCCTTCCCATTGGCCCTCTCTATTCATAGGTTCATAGGTTCATAGGTAGGTACTAGGCTATTGGCCCTAGGGCCTATATAAGCCTAGCCAAAAAATGTACCCTAGCTTTCGCCACCCAAGAAAATTATTTTCCTGTGCCCCTGTCACGCAGAGCCACAGAAGTGATCCCTGGGGTGAATTTCCCATTTCCCATCCAATCATCAAGATTTTTCTTGAAGAGTGCTAATGAGGAGCTCTGTTTGACATAGACAGGTAGTCTGTTCCAGAGTATGGGAAGTCTCTGGGACATGAATCTATCCCTCCAGCATGTTCTGTTTATTGTGGTGACAAGGTTTAGGTCCCTAGAGCATGTAGCTTGGAGGGATTGGGATTTCTTTAAGTGGAGCATGTCCAACAGCTCTGGGTTTGACATAGCTTTGTATGTTAGGCAGAAATCACCCCTGAGTAGGCGATATGCGATGGAGTAAAGCTGTAGTTTTTTGAGACGGTCTGCGTAGGGCATCTGTGTGAGGCCAGTAATCCTCTTTGTGAGGTATTTCTGTGGTCTTTCCAGTTGTTGTGGATGTCTTGTGAGGTACATACCAAAATGGGCATTGTACTCTATAATGGGTCTAATGAGTGATGAGTAGAAGGGAACAATGACCTTTTTTTCTGGATGAGAATCCTTTTGTGATGAGATGAGCCACATAGAAGGATTTCCTGACCACTGTGGCGATGTGATTATCAAAGGAGAGACTACTGTCCACCTGTGTCCCAAGGTCTCTTATCACATTTTCGGCATTAAGTAGACTACCAGCTATGTGGTAGTTCATGGGTACAGAGTTTTTACCAAAGGGGATGACAATACACTTTTTGGCATTGAGCTTCAGGCCATGGCTTTGACACCAGGTATCTGTCCCAGTGAGGCCCTTTTGTAGTTTGTCCACATCGTTAGGAGTTTAGATTATGGCTCCTAGTTTGCAGTCATCTGCAAACTTTGTTAGCCAAAGACCTTCTGTGTTAGCCTGCACTTCAGAGAAGTAGATACCAAACAGGAGAGGACCCAGGACTGAACCCTGTGGTACTCCACTTGTCACCGGTCTGAAGTCGGATTTGGAATCCGCTACTTTCACAGTGTGGGTTCTGTCCATGTGCCAGTTGGCAACCCATCTTGTGACATAGGGATTTATACCTAGTTTAGTGTGCTTATCTATAATTCCAGAGTGGGGGATGGTGTTGAAAGCCGTGGCGAGACCTAGATAAGCTGTGTGAACCATTTTACCTTCATCTATGGCTTTGGTGACTGCTTCAAAGAAGTCAATCAGGTTTAGGAGACATGATCTGCCTTTTACAAATCCAAACTGGGTAGGGTCCAGAGTTTGGAGATTACCAATGTCTTTTTTTATGAGTTGCATGATGATACGTTCCATGGCCTTGCAGACCAAGCTCGTCAGGCTAATGGGGTGGTAGTTCCCAGGGTCCATCGTGGCTCCACCTTTTTGGAGTGGGTTAACCGTCGCGGTGCGCCATTCAGTGGGTACAAAGCCTGAGGCGAGGCTATGACTTGAACATGGTACTTAGGTAGGGTGCCAGTTCATTCTGTAGTTCATGTTAAATGCAGCCTGGGATATTGTCAGGTCCCATGGATGCTGTGTTCTTGGCTTTGGAGAGTGTTTTTTACCTGTGCAGCTGTGATTATAGGAACTTTGCATTCTTCCGGTATAGAGATGGGCCCTCTAGTGGGTGAGAGGGGGGTAAAGTTAGCACTGAACCTATCTGCTAGGATGTTGGCAATATCAGTTGGTTCTGTATATTTAGCACCATTGTGCTGTAACTGAGAGCAGATCTGAATGTTGCCATTGAGATTCTTGACATAGCTATAGAATGCTTTGTGGTTGTCTTTAGAGTCAGTGGCAATTTTGTTTCCATAACTAGCTTTGGAGGATTTTATGAGGGATCTCAGCTTCTTACTGAGGTTGACCAGGGAGTTCCTCCAGTCATGAGATTTTACTCTTTTTTGCAACAGTTTCTTTCTTCTGTTGTAGAGTTTGTTTATGGCAGAGGACCACCAGATTGGCTTCCTTTTTTTGGAGGATAACATCTTAGTTCTATTAGGGATAGCATGATCCATGCACTCGTGTAAGTGCTTATAAAGTCCATTTGTGTAGGATTCAGCAGTCATACCTCTATTGTCCATCTGCATGGGTGTCGTGAAGTTTGTCACTTCTGTCTTAAGAAGTGTGAAGTTGGCTTTGGAGAAGTTTTTTACGATGGTTTCCTTAATTGGGGGTGGGGGTGGGATGTGGATGTCTAGGCTGATTAGCTTGTGGTCGGATCTGACTAACGAGGAATTGACCTCTGGTGTGGAACACCGGTTTCCCATGTTGGTAATGACCAGATCTAGGATATTGCTGCCCCTGGTGGGGGTGTGAATAAGTTGATCTAAGGCGCTGGAATTTATGAATTCTAGAAAACGTTGAGCAAAAGAGTTGGTACATGAGTAGTTTTCCCAGTTAATGGTGGGGTAGTTGAAATCGCCCATTATTAGGGTGTTGGGTTGTACCCTAATACTTTCCAGTGTATCAAGAAATGAGGAGTGGGAATCCTGGGGCATGGTGGGGGGTCTGTATCAAGCTACAATTTGGATTGCAGTCCTGCCCAGAGTTAGTTGCACTTGGATAATCTCGGATGCATTATGCTGGGCAACTAGCCTGGACGTGTGGATATCCTTAATGAATATGGACACGCCTCCACCTTTAGTGCTTCATTCTGGGTTAGGTGTCTGAAAGGTGTGGTATGAATTGTAGCCTGGTAATACAGTGGTGCTCTCTGGAGCTTTGAACCAGGTCTCTGTCACTGCACAGATGTCAATGTTCTACATTTTAAGGAGTGCCTCGAGTGAGTTCATTTTGAGGTTTAGACGTCTAGCATTGAGTAGCATTACCCTCAGATTTTGCTTGCTTGTACGTGTTATGGTGGTGACTTTGTCATTTGAACTTTGCCTAAAAAAGGCACTATAGGGGTGGCAAGAGCATTAGCCAGTATCCGGAATCCTAAGGGCGACAGGTGCAGGCCATCTCTGGCAAAGCATCGTGGTCTGTCGAACATGTCGTCCCAGGCAGACAAATACTGGATCCCCTTAGAATGACATCAGAAGCTTACATAATTGTTGAAGTCAATCATTTTATCCTTGTACTGTGGTATCATTCTGGGTGATGGCAGGATGCTACTCAGGGTTAGGGCCATACCTGTCTGGGATACAAGATCGGAGAGCTCCTCCATGTCTCTTTTCATGTAGTCCAGGGAGGTATGCCTCAGGTCATTCACACCAACATGGACAATGACAGTGTCATATTTGTGCTTATTGTGGAGTGACCCAAGTGCATGCGTTATGTGGCGGATCCTGGCACCTGGCAGGCAGCTGACAGTAACTGTCTCCTTGTTTAGTCTAGTGAGTGGAACATCAGTGTGCCTGACTATAGAGTCACCTATGACTAGAGTGTTGAGTACGTTGTTATGCCTTATGGGCTGTGGTTGAGTGGCACACTGAGTTTGTGGGCTATGTGTCATTTGGGTTGTGTTGGGGGGTGGAGTTTGCTTGCGTTTATGCTTTGGATGTCCCTGATGCTTGGGCAGGTTTTTATTGAGAGCCTCTGTGAATGTAAGTGTGCGTTTTGTGTTTCTATGTGTGTGTTTTGGTGGTGTAGGTTTTGAGGGACTATGTGATGAGTGTGGTGTGGTGCAAGTGTTTACCTTCTCCTCTTGACTGTCTAGTCCAGTCTTGGGTGAAGAGAGCTTTGCTTCCAGTTTGGCTATATAAGTGCATCTCTCACAGGTTGTAGTGTTGGGTGGTAGGAGGAGAGGGTTGTCTGTGTACATGAGGCAATTGCTGCATTGCCCCAAGATGCCCAGATTCATCAGGTAGACAGGAGAAATCACTGGGAGCTGACCCTTAGACATGCCTGGATAGGTGCTTATTTATTAAGTACTAAAAACTGCTTTCCTCTAGACAAGTGAGGAAAGTTGAGTGCTGTAGTAATTTGCAGCTTATGTAGTGCTTACAATGAGTTCTGAATAAGTGCTGAGTTCAAAGAAACAGATTTGAGTGCTGAAACTAGAAAACTGGCTAGTTATAAGAAACAAAACTAAGCTAGAAGGCTTCCCTCCAACACAAAAGGGCTTGGGGGCTCAGAAGCCTACAAACAGTCTAGACCACTTAACAGGAAAGGCAGGAAACAAGCTTAATTTTTTTTTGTTCTCTTTCCCAGATGCTCTCTTTGTACACAGTAGGAGTGTCTGAAATCAGAATATGATCTCACTGCACTCAGTTGAGTGAGCAAATGAGATGGGCCCAGAGGGAGTATCCAAACACAAATTTACAAGAGGGGCGAGCAGTTTCAAAGCCACTAAGATTAACACCAAAACAGAAACAGGGACGGAGGGTGGGTGGGAAAACTAACTGAAGAACAGAGTCAAAACTTCCAATTCAGTTAATATTCATGCAACACAATTAAATCAATTTAAATACTGTATTATTTGAAAAAAGTGCAGATAAAAAGGTACTTAAATTCTCTTATACGTCCAGTTGAATACAGCTAGATCTTAGCCAGCCAAAGCTGAGGTTTTTAAGCAATGATTTCTACTCCTTTTAACACTATTCTTTTATTCAGCCAACCAGACTTACTGTGCTGTTACTCTCTACTACCTTATTGTTGTCTATGTCCATTCCTTAATGGTCGCCTAACTCTTGCTCTGTTCTGGAGACTTTGTTTTGCCCCCCTCCCCATTATTTAGAAACCTAGTGGCATTTTTACTGCTATCCATTTACTTTCCATGTCTATGCTCAGTTTCTGAACTGGATTCCACTTCTGCCCAAGGATACTTTCCTTTGTATTTTTGTTTTTCTTTTGTGAAGTTTCTTGCATGAGGCTTTTTTTTCTTTCCTCACTCTTTGTTTTTCTTAGTTGTTTGTCTGGTGAATTTTTTTTGCTTATATTTGTTTTTCTAATTTATTTTTCTGGAAAGTGCAAGGGTGAACTGTTTGAGCTGACTGTTCTCTCCTGAAATTACAACTAGATTTTGTTGCAATGCCCCTCTATCCTTGTCTGGAGCAATCAAAGTTTCAGTTAACTATCCACTTGAATGATTATGAATTTCTTTATCTGTTCTAGAAATATAAGTATAAATCTTTGGTCCTTCCATCAAAAAGAGATTCTGTCCACGAATATAATCCTGGGGCACAATGTCTTTCTTAATCTTTCCTTTATTTTATCAGATTATGTTCTATAGATTACCTGTGCTGCTTTGTACAGAAGTCCAATGTTATTTCTGTTTATTCCATTCAACTGTAAGAATTCATCTGTCTCTGAATATCATAGGTGGGCATTCCTTTGTGCGGATGAATAATGGTCACTGTTCTTCATTTGTGAGGCATGGCCTACTGATGCAGTGTTCTTGGTGTTAGAGAGGACATTGAAGACCTATTCCCTAATACTAGCTGGGGAATTATATTTGATGACATTTCGTGTAGGGAGGCTTGCGGGAAGAGAGGAGTAAAGTCAGAGGTGCATTTTTCAGCCAGTAGTTTGCTATATCTTCTGGCTCAGTGTAGGTGGCTCCATTAATAATGAGCTCGGCACACAACTGCGTATTGCCTTTGAGGCTGTGGACACAGCTAAAGAATGCTCTGTGGTTGTCTTTGACTGGATAGGTCAACTTTACCTCAAATTTGGCTTTGGTAGATTTCATGTGTCCTCAGAGGTGTTTGTTTAGTTTGATGAGAGAGCTTTTATCCTGCTGGGTGCTACCTCTCAATTTTTGCCATTATTTTCTTACTTCTGTTATACAGTCTACAGATGCTGTGATTCAACCGGGATGTCTTGTTTTTTTGAGTTAGTTCTGTACTTAATCATGGTAGGTACAGATGCTTCTATGTAGCTATTAACATGCTTGTATAGGGTTTCTATGAACTGTTATGCATAGGCAGCAGTGTTCTCAGGGTTTAGGAGGACTTGAAATTTTGCCAGATTATCACTTAATAGTAGGAATTCAGCCTTTGAGATGTTTCTGAATATTCCAATGTTAGCTGGGGTTCTGAGTTTTATTTTTACTTCAAAAGGAGACCATTTTATGGTTTATGGGTTTATGTTCTAGCCTTTCCATAGAGGACATTACACTAGGAGGTGTGCAGTGCTGTCCCATAGTAGTGAAGATCAGATCTAGTATGCTTGCTACCCTGGTTGGTGTAGTGACAATCTGTTCCAGGGAGTTTCCGTTTACAAAATACAGGAATCTTTTTATCTGCACATTTGTTATTATGTATGATTCACAGTTTATAATTAAAGTCACACCTGTATATTGCATTTTAATGGATGACAAGCATTTCCAGTAAACTTAAATAAATGTTATGGATTTCCTGAGTCATAGAGAGAGACCTATAGCTTGCAAGGAAGTGGTATTGGATTTTGGCTGTTGTGATTTGAACATGGAGAAGCTCAAGTGCATTGTCCTGTTTGACCACCATTGAGCTATGTTTATTTTTTATGCAAATTGAGACACCTCCACTTTTCGTCCTTGTCTGTGTAGTAAGTGGTCTGTATCAGTGGTGTATATGTGCAGAAGGCATCAAAAATGGGTACTCCTTAGTCCCATACTCATACTGCAATAATTCATCTACCTCTGGGTGCAATATATAGGCATTCCTTTGCCTTGTACTCAACTGTAGTAATTACTCTGCCTCTGGAAGTCGTACATGGGCATTCATTGGTCCTCTACTCATGCTGTAATAATTTATCTACCATGAATGTTATAGGTGGACACTTATTTCTTTATTTAACATTCATTTACTGGGAAAGTCCAACTGGGGCAGAGCCCATTTTCAGTAGAGGCCAGGGGAGAAACACTCCAGATGCATGTCTTTGGGAGGAGACTGAAGCACCCAGAGAAAACCCATGCAAACACAGGGAGGACATGCAGACTCTGCATGAAAGACACCCCACGCAAGAATTGAACTGGAGAACCTCTTGCTATGAGGCAACAGCACTAACCACTACACCGCTTCTTGACCCTATGCTTATATGACAGTAATACATCTGCCTTTGTGTATCGTAGGTGAGTACTCCTTGGTCCTGTACTCATGCTGTAATAAATCAGGAAATGAATGAATGAATCAATCAATCAAAAAATCAAATCAATCAGTCAGTCAATCAACCAAACTACCTGAACATTGCCTATCCTTGACTGATTTTCTTGTAAAGCTAGATATATTTTATGAGTCTGCACTTACTGCCCTCAGGGCTCTGTCTCCCCATGTAGGTTAAGTATGATCATTCATTTTATTCCATTTTTTGTGCTATCCTATATTTCGGCATTTTTGTACCCATTCTTTGATGGATTTCCACTGCTTACCTCAGGTACCATGGTAAGGACCAATAATACCATTTCAATCTTCTCCTTCATGTTTTGCTGATATACTTATACTTCCTATTCATAGTAACTAACCTTTCTATACTTTTCCTTTCTTTCAGGTACATTTTTCCCATTTTGTTACTTTTAAGTGCACCCAGAAGACAGCAGAAAATTAATTAACTATCTTCTATGAGAGGGGACTCAGGCTTTTCCCCAATGTAATAATGCATTTTCTTGTACTCTTTGCATACTTACAAAGCACATTTGTGTTTGTGAGGATCAAGGTAACCAGAAAGCAAGTTGGCTGCATAGGTCAACATGTGTATCTGTCTGACATTACTAAATGTATAATTCTGCCAGTGCACAGAGCTAGGCGCATATCAAACTGTATCCATCCTACATTGTACAACCAGCAAATCCTATTGGAATTACTTGAAAGCCAAGATGAGTTAACATTTTTGCTACATACAGGTCCAGGCATGCACAAACACTACATAATGAGGTGAAACAGCATGATGGTTGTTAAGGAGATACAATCCATCATTCTGCTATGGCAGAAAATGCTGAATACCACAATGGAAGATATGTGCGCCATTGAACAGGATACAAACATAGCAACAGCATCAGATTGTAGAACTGCAATGTTACTTCACTGGCAAATTGTGGAACAACCCAATGGAAGTAGCCTCAGTCCACTAAGCTGTGGCCATGTATGTTGGAAAAGGAATTGAAAGCAACGAGAGGACTGACTATATTCAGGTTTGGACATAAGGAGACATGCCAATAGATTTCCTAGTTTTGAATGAATGTGAAGGTACTTGACAGCCTGTAACAGAGTTTCCATTGTATAAGAACCTCATCACAGCATTGTTGTCATGCTCTTTAGATGTAACTGATGGATCAGTTCGGATACCCGAATCTCTGTGTCCAAAGGTCTCAGACACATGCAGCTTCATGCAAACAAACACTGGTATGACAAAGACATCATCCTTACCTATGGTCATACAGGCTGTTTAGTTGGTGTTTTGATTTGAACTAGAACCAAATAAAGTTAAGTAATCTTGACTTTCCCTCTATATCACCACAATAAACCTAGCAGATTTGAGTAGCAGCAGGTTGTCTGCATATAAGGTTTCCTGTATTCTGGAAATATCCTTCAAGAGATCATTACTAAATACACAGAGAAGAAAAAACAGACCCCAAGTTACACTTATGGTGCACTAAGGGTGCTATGAGCCAGTTCCGTGGACTGCTGACCTAAAACAACTTAGAAAACATACCTTTCTAAGCATTTATGGGCACACTTGAGAGGAGCATCCTCAAATTAAGCTTTTGGAGTTTGTCTAACAGGAGTAAGTGATCTAGTGATTCAAAAGATCCTCTAAGGTCCAGAAATATGGCATATCTAGAAAAACTTTCTTTCCACTTTGGCAGAATTGTGCCAGTAATAGTACAGATAGCTGTCAGAGTATTAAAACAATGTTTGAATACTGTTGGATCTGGAAGGGGAGGCTGGATTTAATATATTTATGGATTTAGATGTACCCAGTCTTCTGTAAAAGCTTAGCTGGCTGACACAGGTTATTGATTAGCCTGAAGTCTTTGAGGGGGTACTTTGAGCAAGGGACTGACTGCCATCTGTATGTAGTCTACTGACAGCATGCCCATAGTCAAGATGAGACTGAAAATGTGTACCAAAGTTTTGGCAGTGTTTCCCCTTGATGTCTTTATAAAGGCTGGATGAAAGGGAAATAATTTAGAGTAAGTAACAGTCTTCAGATTTTTAGGAATTGACTTAATGTTCAAGGTGATATTGCACTAAAATGAAAACAAGAATAGCAGATGAAAGCTTCCTTTTCATCATCCAGTGAATGTGGTGCAGAGAATTGTTTGAGCCCATTGAGATGATATGAACATCAACTTTAATAAGAAAGGCTTTTACTGAACCATCAGTGATATCCAGTCAGAGTGTGCATTCATTAATTAGCATACTTGAAATATCTGTAATCTGGAGATTCCCATTAAAAGAAGGAAAAATGTGGTACAGACTACGGAAAGTCTGGACTTTCATAGCTTTTCTAAAGGAATAAATTGAAAGATGTGATTTAATGATTATAGCCTATCTATGCTGATTACAGAAAGTCAGATAGCAGGTCTGATTCATAAATGACTAAGATGATGAAACAGTAAGTCCTAGAGTGATAATGAAAGAAGTTGGGTAGTATTTAGTGTGCAGCCCCCATGGTGACTCTCCATCTGAGTTCTCACACTGGCCCTAATTATTTTACAATGCTCCCTCTCAATGAGATCTTTTTTTGCTATTGCCATGGAAACTGATCCAGTTTAGATGGACATAATGGGAAGGGTTTCAGTATTACTTTTGCAGAGCATTTAAACAGAGCTTTAGAGCCTTAGGAGATTAGTGTCTGTTTTACTGCTGGGCTGTTGGCTTGTTTTGAGACCCTATAGCTGGGCAGATGTCTGCAGGGTAATGCATGCAAGTATACTTGAACTTACTTCTTTTGTTTCCAAAGGCAGAAAGCAGAACTGACTCCTCTTGATAATGTCATCAGGGGAAATGACAGTATCAATGTTAGGCTATAATTATTATACAGCAATTTGTATCTGATCATGCCTGCATTGAAATTTCACTAATAGGGGAAATGACCAAGATGAGCATGGCTATATGCAGAATGAATACCCATATTATTTACTAACCTTTGATGGGGTCCATACATGAATGGATGTAAATTGTTTGGACTTAGATGGATCCAAAGGTCTTTTATGGGAGTGTCTGACATCCTAGTTCAGAAAGTTCAATAATTACCACAATGACTGAATGCAGAAAGGACAAGAAAGAGCATATTGTTTCACAGGAAGCAAAAGTAGGAGCCTTGTAGAAAAAGCTTTTGAAAATTTACTTTGGTAAGGAATATCTTACGGCTGACACCAGAGATTTGCAACCTGAAACCATATTTATAGTCTTGTGTGCAGATCATTGTGTGTATTGTACAGAAGCAGCCGCTGTAGCTAGACAGCATGTGCATACGTCCAAGATCAGTGCTGTTTTGTACAGTCATTCAAAGTGAATGCAGACATGAATGGAGATGCACATGTAAGTACGTTTGCAGTAATAAGTGAGTCGGTTAGCTTAAGTACTCATTCTGTTTCCAGTTGCTGATGTGTTTATGTACAATAAATATCTTGAACCCATTACAACTCTTTAATATCTCTTTTGAACACACGAGACAAGTGACATGGTGTCAGAATAGGATCCGAAGTTAAAGCAGCTTACAAATCATGAGGCACGAAGTTGGAAGTGAAGAAATATACAGGAGTGCACTCGCAGTGAACTTGCATACAGGTCAGCAGCTATTCAATGGTATGTAAACTCATTTAAATGATTTTTCAGTCACTGAATAAGTGGGGAAGCATTCCAAACATTCAAAATAATTGCAGAGATAAACAAAGTGTCCAAAATAGCAACATAATGATAAAAGTATTCAAAATAATTACAGAAATGGTCAAAATAATTTCTGAAGTGTGTAAAATGTACATTAAAGTTAAAGTGACCAAATTTGTTCACAGTGTACTACTTTTTCACATTAACTAAAGCTATTCGAAGTCTGAAGTTTATGGAATGTTTGCAGTATTCTCAGTGTTTGCAGTGTCAAAGTAAAGCCATTTCAGAAAGATTGTTGTGTTTTTGGGCATAATTACAAGTGCCTGATCAATGCCTATAGTTAAACAAATTTTTTTGTTATGGCAGAGGGATTTTGCAGACCTGGGCTGTTGGTGTTTGATACCATTATTGCTGAGAATTTGAGAGTGTTTGAGCAAGAAAAGTGATATTTTCATGCGGGCTGCATTTTCTGATAAAGATGCATGCACAAGAGCATTTATACTTCTTAATTTAGCTGGTTCAGAAGCCATTGAGAGAGAACGTTCATTTGTGTATGCATCTACTGTGTATGTAGTGGAGGGGGAAAACCACCATATTGTGATATAGGCTGAAGCGTGAAGACACTGAGTGTGCCTGAAACATAAATGTAGAGAAATGTGTAGCCCACAAATTAATATTGCAATGGAAAGGCACATATTTTACAAAAGAAATAAAAAGCCTGGTGAAACTATAGCAGCATATATTACTGACTTGAGAAATAAAGCTAAAACGTGCAGATTTGGTGATTTATGAAATGAGTTGCTAAAAGACAGGCTTGTATGTGGTGTTAATAATGAAGTAGTGAGAACGATTTTGTTTCAAGTTAGTGTTTTAACATTAAAGAAAGCCATAGAGATTTGTCAGTTGCACGACCTTACAGAAAAGGAAATGAATATACTTATTAATGAGAGAAGCATGCATACAGTATCTACCAGTGCAAATGTTGATACGGTACAACATAAAGCTAAGATGAAAAAGAAGTATAAAGCAAAGTGTGTGGCAGCTTCTAACTCTAACTATAAACTGAATGGGGCCACTACAAATAACTTTATTGTTAACTGTCATAACTGTGGAGGCAGTAATGAACCTAAATGAGAGAAGTGCTTAGCTTTTGGACAGCAATGTCACAAATGTAAAAAGTGGAATCATTTCAAAAGACTAAGTCTAACGTGCTGCATTCTTTTACAGGATGATATGATCATAGGAAGTTACTAGGCTATTGGCACTGAGGCCATTATAAGCCTAGCCAAGAGTTTAGCCCATGTTTGGACAAGTCAACACCCAAAGTCCCTGTCCAGCAGGGACATAGGTGGAATCCCAGGGGTGTATTTTCTGTTTCCCATCCAGTTATCCAGGTTGCACTTAAAAGGGGATAATGAGGCACTCTGCTTGATGTGGAGAGGGAGTCTATTCCACAGATGGGGGAGTCTCTGGCACACTAATCTGTCCTGCCAACAAGTCCTAATGATGTCATTGAACAGGTTGAGGTCACATGTCCGGGTTACTTGAGTGAAGCTTGACTTGCAGATATGCAGCAGTCCCATCAAGGCGTAGTCTGATATTGCTTTGTATGCTAGACAGAGGTCACCTCTGAGGAGTCTGTATGAAACAGAGCAGAGGGACAAGGCTTTTAACCTATCTGTGTAGCGTAGATATTTGAGGCCCTGGATTCTCCTGGTGAGGAACCTCTGTGGTCTTTCCAGCTGCTGCATGTGCTTTGTGAGGTACATGCTGAAGGGGGCATTGTACTCAATAACTGGCCTTATAAGGGAAGAATACAGGGATGTTATGACCTCTTTGTCCCTGGATGAGATACCCTTTCTTATGAGCTGGGCCATGTAGAAAGCTTTCCATACAACAGAAGCAACATGGTGGTGAAAAAGTCAGGTTGCTATCAACCTGGGTGCCCAAATTCCTCACGACTAATCACATGCTTAGGATGTTGTTATTAATGTTTAATGTGTGGGGACATCACTCTCCTCAAAGGGGATGATGATGATGCAATTTTTGGCATTCAGCATGAGGCCATGTTTCTAGCACCAGTCATTTGTTTGGGTGAGACCCTCTTGGAGGACATCTACATCACTTAGGGAATTGATGAAAGTGCCCAGCTTGCAGTCGTCTGTAAACTTTCTCAGCCATAGCCCACTGGTTTTGGCCTGCACCTCAGAGAAGTATATTCTGAATAACAGAGTCCCCAAGACTGATCCCTGGGGTACACCGCTCGTTACGGGTCTACTGCTTGAGGTGACTTCCCCTATTTTGATTAGGTGGGTTCTATCAGTGAGCCAGTTTGCTATCCATCTGGTAACATATGGATTGCGGCCTAGTTGAGAAAGTTTATTTATTTTATGGGGAATCGTGTTGAAGGCTTTGGCCAGGTCAAGGTAGGCAGTGTGCACCATCTTCCCCTCATCCATGACTTTGGTGACTGTCTCAAAAAAGTCAACCAGATTTAACAGACATGACCTCTTCTTGACAAAGCCAAACTGTGTGGGGTTGAGTGTTTGGAGGTTACCAATGTCCCTGTCAATGAGGTCCATGATAATCCACTCCATGGCCTTGCAGATCAGGCTAGTTAGGCTGATGGGTCTATAATTTCCTGGATTGGTGGACTCTCCACCTTTATGTAAAGGGATGACAGTGGCTGTCCTCCACTTGGCTGGGACAAAGCCGGTAATCAGACTTTGGTTGAATAGGGTGCCTAATGGTGCTGCAAGTTCATGCCTGAGCTCATGTAGGATGCAGCCTGGGATATTATCATTATCAGGTCCCATGGAGGCAGTATTTTTTACCTTTGAGAAGACAGTGATGAAATGTTCACAAGAGATTAGGGGGTGGGGGCAGGTACTGGGGATATCCTGATTTACTGATGGGGAGACAGAGGGGTGAAGTTTTGCTGAATCTGTCAGCCAGTGGGTTGGTTATATCTACAACATTTGTGTATGTGGTGTCCTTGACCACCAGTTCAGAACAAATTTGGGTGTTTCCTTTGAGACTGCAGACATATGTGAAAAAGGCCTTATGATTGTCTCTAGTAGATGTGGCCAATTTGGACTCGAAGTTGGTTTTAGAGGATTTCTCTAATGCTCTTATTTGCTTAGTCAGGCTAGGTACAGATTGCTTCCAGTTGGGTACTTGCTTCTACTTGGTCTTGGACAGCAATTTTTTTCCTTTTGTTATATAATTTCTTTATTACAGATGTCCACCAGACAGGTTTACTCTTCCTTGTGGAGGATAATTTTGCCCTGTCGGGTGTTCCTGATTTCATATATCTACATAAATGCTTGTATAGTATTTTGGTGTCGATGTGGACGTTAATGCCAATTCCTACAGAGGGGGGTGGTGGCTGTAAAGCTGTTTATACCATCCCTCAGGAGTTTGTAATCAGTTTTGGAGAAGTTTTTTTGTTTGACCATAGCTAGAGGAGGTCAGGGGAGATGGTGACTTTGAAAGTGACTTTTATTAAAAGAAAGTATCCAAAGAAGCAAACAGATTAGATAGAGAGCTGTGAGCAAATGTTTTATGTTGATGGTGTCTCTGTGATTGATGAAACAGTTAATACAGTAGACTATCAGTTGCCAGCAAAGAGTGAAATATTTTGTACTGTACAAATTAATGGGAAACCTCTAAATCTTAAAGTAGACACTGGCTCTAAGTGGAATGTTATATCAGCACAAATGTTTGCTGAAGTACAAGCTAGTGAGAAATGTTATTCAGCAAAGTGTGCAAAAACTAGTTGCTTATGGTAGTGAAGAGATTTAAATTGATGGTGCAGTAATTCTTTCATGTCACTCTGCTGGAAACAGTTATGACTTGCAGTTTTACGTAGTCAAGAGACACATACAGTCACTATCAGGCCTCAAAGACAGTTTGAGAATGGGACTGATTTAATTTAATAAAGAGGTCCAGCAACTAAGTCTGAACAACAATGATAGCTTTACACAAAATATTTTTAGTGACTATGCTGATATTTTCAAAGACGAACTTGACAAACTACCAGCCTATTCTATGAAGCTAAATCATGAAATAAGCCCAGTTGTCAGACCAGCTAGGAAGATTCCAGTAGTAATGCAGAGCAAATTTTATTTTATTTTATTTATTTCACATTTGTTTACCGGGAAATTCCGACTGAACACAGGTCCTTTTTTAGTGGAGGCTTGGAGAGAAAAGCTCCAGCAGTAAGAGAGACACACATTTTAGAAATTAACAATTATAACAAAATAAACAGAATTAACCAAAATAAACAAAAAAATAGCAATATTAACAAATTAAAAACATGAAGGATTTTCCAGAGCAAGCAAATTCAACAACAGCACATAGATGAGGAATGCAGTATTTTAGAGGTAATGTAAAAATAGAACATGACAGAATGGTGAATTTAGGTGTTCTAACTCCAGTAGAAGAACCAGCTGGATGGGTATTTTCCATGGTTGTAGCTCATAAGAAAAGCTGAGATGATACCCGATTATGTATTGATTCGAGAGACTTAAACAGAGCACTTATCCTCATCGTCCAATGCATACATTCGAAGAAGTAGCTGCTGTCATGGATGCTGTGAAGATTTTCAGTCTTGGATGCAAAAAGTTCTTTTTGGCAAATTTCGCTGGAATGCAAAGCTTTATTGTTAACCACTTTCAGTACACCATTTGGTAGATACAGATTTTTCAGAATGCCATTTGGGATAAATTCTGCCAGTGAAGTAATTCAGCATGCAATGGAGCAAATGTTTTCAGGTTAACATAGTAGATGACGTTATTGTCAGGAGCAATGGTGAAGATGAACATGACAGAAACCTAAGGAAACTTCTAGACCATGCACGTGAAGTCAGTCTTAAACTGAATCCTCAGAAATGTAAATTCAAACTGAAAGAAGTTACTTATGTAGGTCATTTATTTACCAGATCTGGCTTACAACCAGATCTGTCTAAGCATGCAGCTATTCTTGAGATGCGAGTTCCAGAAAATATCATATCTTTACAATGGACTTGAGTGAGCTTTCTGCACCTTTATGTGAGTTGACATGAAAAAAATGTAAGCTTGTCTTCATTGGAACAACACTAAATAGCTTTTGATATTCTGAAACAGAAAATTGCCAGTCCACCCACATTGAGATATTATGATGTTCACAAACCTATGACTCTTTTGTGTGATGTTTCAAAGTATGGTCTTAGCATAGCATGTCTTCAGGAAGGCATACCAGTAGACTATGCATCCAGAACCTTAACTCAAACAGAGATGCAGTATTCACAAATTGTGAAAGAGCTTCTGGCAATAGTGTTCACATGTTCAAAGTTCAATGATTATATTTAAGGCAGACCTATCCAAATACGGACTGATCACCAACCTCTAGTAACAATTTTGAGAAAGCCAATGCACACAAACCCAGCATGTCTGCAATGTATGATGTTAAACTGCAAGAGTATAATTTCAATATTGTTTATACAAAAGGAAAACATTTATACCTTATGAATGCTTTTTCCAGAGCACCCAGACAAACAACAGAGCAACATGAAAATGAGAAAGCAGACTTTGAAGTCATGGAAGTCAGAAATTTTTTGTCGTCATGTCTTGATAAGCTTAAAAATCATACAGCTTCAGACCCAATTCTCCAGAAGCTAAACAATGTTATCAAGTCAAGGATGGTCAACATGACAACCAGTCTTATACTTGACATGCAGAAGTATTTTCCTTAATGAGACAAGCTTATGTTGGAAGATGGAATCATAATAAAAGGTTTAAAAGTGTTAATTCCTAAAGTGCTACAACAGGAAAATGTCAAAATTTTGCATCATGTTCACCTGGGTACTGATTCAACCAGAAGAAGGGCAAGAGGCATAGTATTTTGGCCTTCTATATCAAAAGATATAGAGAAGGAAACTGGTATGTTCAATTTGTAATAGTACAAAATAGGACGGTGCAGTAGTGCAGTGGTTAGCATTGTCATCTCACAGCAACAGGTTCTCTGGCTTGATTCTTGGCATGGGTGCTTTCTGTGTGGAGTCTGCATGTCCTCACTGCATTCATGTGAGCTTCCTCCGGGTACTCCAGTTTCCTCCCACATTACAAAGACATGTTTCTGGAACTTTTCTCTCCAGGCCTCCACTGAAAATTGTCTCGTTCCAAGTTGGACTTTCCTGGTAAATAAAATAAATAAACAGCATAAACAAAAAGAACCACTTCAGCTAAACCAGATTCCTGAATTACCATTATCAGCATTACTTAGTGTTAGTAGACTTTTATTTGACTTGGTCTGAAATTGACCTTCTTCCGAACTTAACATTTAGCACTGTCATTACTAAGTTGGAGAGACATTTTTCTGTCCATGGTAGTTTGCACAGTCATATCTGACAATGGTGCACAGTTTACAAGTCAGCAGTTCAAGAAGATTGCTGAGTCTTGGGACTTTGTCCATATTACTAGTAGTCCTCAGTATCCACAGTCCAATGAATTAGATGCGCATGCAGTTCAAAGTATGAAATGTTTGTTGGAGAAATCCAAGAGAGATGATACTGATGTTTTAGTTAACTTACTCAATCTCAGAAACATTCCTCTAGATAAGATGCTTGGTTCACCTGCTCAGAGATTAATGTCCAGACAGACAAGAACAACTTTACAGATTACTAAACAATTGTTAGTACTAAACATGAAGAACAGAATGGTCAAAGCGCAACTTTTGAAAAAAACATCAGTCAGAAAAGCTGTACTATGATAAATTCAGCAAACATCTCAGACCAGTAAAACAAGGTGAGACTGTAAGAATGCAAACATTTGAAGGATATAGCCAAGTGAGTATTGTAAAAAATCTTTGTGAAGAACCAAAGACATATACTTCCAGTCTCTGAACCAATGATGCAGCAGATTGCCTGTGCCAGAGACTTTATTTCTCAGAGGAACTCTACACTTGTTCAAATTCCAGATGACAATGTACTTTCTTCAAGTAATCCTGATGTATCCCCTGAGGTACCAATTGAGAACGAATCTCCAAAGACTGTCCCTGTTGCTAAACCCTGTCAAAGTTTTTATTTGACCAGATTGGGTAGAATTTCTAGACCTAATCCGAAATACACAGCGACTTGGACTTGAGTTCTGATTTGTTGTTAAATGTTGATGTGATATCTAGCATATAAAATGTCTTGTTCTCCTACTGCACGTCGAACAAATTAAAGAGGGAGGATGTAGATCATTGAGTGTTTCATACCTAGTCAGACACTGTAGCTAGATAGCACATGCATATAAGTTACTAAGCACTTACAAGATCAGTGCCATTTTGTACAGTCAGTCAGAGTGAATGTAGACATGAATGGAGAGGCACGTGAATGTGTTTGAAGTAATAAGTGAGTCAGTTAGCTTAAGTCACTCCAGTTACAGTTCCTGATGTGTTTGTGTACAATAAATATCTTGAACCCATTACAATGCTTTATTGTCTCTTTTGAACACACAAGACAAGTGGCAGTGTATAAATCTGTACTGGCTAAAGCTCATCTGGGAAGTCAACATTAGGGTAGTGGAGAGCAGGTGGATAAGCTGACATCATATAAGTTAAAAAATTATACAGACTGATGGACTGATTGTGATAGTGAAAATGCATGTGGGATGACATACAAATAAGAGGAAAGTGATTCAGAAGACATTTCTAGATTTATTTTCTAATCCTGAGCTAGGTCTCGGGGTGGGAACAAAATCTACCCCTGCTCCTTGAAGGACTGATAGTGGTCAGTGAGGAACAATAGTTTGATCGGGATACCTCCAGAACACAAGACGAACTCCTGAAGCTATTACAGCACTGATTGTGGATTATTATTAAGGTTACACATGTACAGCTGGTACATTAGACTGCAAATATGTACAAAGTATTATTTCAGCTAGGCTGACTTCCCCATTCCTCCTGGAAACAGCTGTTACACTTCTTCACACAAATCTTCTGTTTTTTAATGTGGACACCAGGAAAATGACCATTGTGCTGGATAATAGGTTGGTGAAGATTCTGTATTATCACATCTGCACAGAAAAGGCTGGTTTCCAAACAGATGATAGTCTGTAGATCATTGGTAGTTACTGCTCCCTTTCATGTGAGCTTCAAGGGATAGTCTCATCCCTACCATTGCCCTTCTTCTACTCTGATATAAGTAAGACTTTTGATTCATTACACTGAGTCTTTCTATTTAAAGTGTTTGAAGCCAATAGGTGTAGTCTAGACGCTATGCTTCCCAAACAGGTAATTAAGCAAGCTCTTTGTCCCTCTTTCAAACTGACAAAGGATACTCATAAGGAGTATCAAAGGTATGTCATATCAGTCCTGTTTTATTCTCCTTGTCCTCTGAGCCTCTTTACAAGGTTTTGCAGCAAACGTTGGTAGAGCCCAGTGGTTGTCCATCCTTCTCTAGTCGTGTGTATAACACCTTGCTGATGTCAATGTCTTGTGGGTGACGGACACTCAACTATTTTGACAACACTGTTAGGATAAACCCCAGAAAACACAGAAAGAATAAAATAAAATCCCACCTCCACAAAACCAAACAGAAAAACACTGATCTGCAGGAAATGTAAAGAAAGCCACATTTTATTTAACAAAACCAAATGCAAACCACTGTTCTAACTGTAACAACTGTAGAAAAAAAACACCAGGAGTAAAATTAGTGTTTTCATTCCTTTACATCCAGAACTTCATCAGAAATGTTATTTAACACTTCATTCCCTGTATTAAGAACTTTGATAGAATGAATAAAGCACTAAATATATTGTGGTTTTCATTACATTTCCTGTGGACTGTTTTTTTTGTTGTTGTTTTTTTTTTTTTTGTGAAACCCTGCTAAGATTGTGATATTTTTGAACTCCCTATTAAAAAGCTGAGACTAGTTATATGCTTTTGAATGAGGCGACCTTTGCTATGAATCTTTTTACACAGCTTTATGGTTTGACTTGTATCACTGGTTAGTGATAACTGTGATGCATCATACTTCCAAGTTAATTGTTTTGTGTAACCCTTGATCAAAACTTTGCCTGTCCTTTGATTTAGTCTACCTATTGTAAAACTGATGAGCTTCCTACTGGTATTGCATCATTTCTGGAATGTTCTCATTAGCCCTGGTTAAAGGGACACCAGCAAATTAGAGACCCATATATTGGAGCAGCAGAAGGCCAGAGTCAGTAGATCAAAACTGTATAACCCTTTTCCTAATGGAGGTAGCATGTGCTGAATTTTAAATGCCCCAGAATTAGCAGAGATAACGAACCTTATCGAGTGAGACAACAGCTTATAAGCAACAGATTAAAGAATGCATAACAACAGTGGAGCAAAGAATTATTAAAATATCTTTGCATGTTACTTAAGTTGTCAGACTTTCTAACCCTTCAGCTGCAAGGGTGAATATCAACATAAGATATCCTACCCACAAGTGGTACTTGTAATGCTGCAGTAAAAGTGTTAAGGTGGCTCATTAACTTATACTCTTGTTACTTCGGTGTTGAATTAAAGAATCATCGCATTCTGTAAGTGACATCAAAAGTGTGTGTGATGCCACATGATAGCCTGCACAGCATGGTGCCAGGAAAGGGAGAAGGAAAACCATGTGCAGACTTTCTAATCAAACTTTGGAAACTTGGTTCATCCAAATAAGTTTAAAAAAGGATGCCACAAAAAAACTGATGTGCTGTCATTTTAAGTGAGATAACATATTCTGCATAACCGACATTTTCTATACTTATTACTTTTGCTGCATAGAGTTGTTTTATTCTGACATCTGTATTTTGGGATATGTTTTTGTTCTGCATGTAGAAAGGTCTACGAAAGAGTTACATATTAGAATAATTAGAAGAAATGAAAATTTGAGTTAACCATCACCCAACATATTTTTTGGATTTCACCTCATAGAATAGAAATTTATCATTTCAATTTTATGTCAGTGGCATCGATCACAGTATCTTGTGCACCATGCCATGTAAAATTGAAATGTCAATCAATATTTCTCTATATAAAAAATGAGTTATCATCTGAAAAGTCACACTCTGTAGCTAGCAAGTAAGCATTCTGCAACAAAACTGATTATGTGGGCCATTGGCAAACAGCTACTGTAATTATGAACGTATAATGGACCATTGATTTACATTCTCTGCAAAAGAGTTCCAAAATTGTCACTGCATTGTGAATTCATGTAATGTTTTATCAGGGCTGGAGATAAAGCTATTGGTTTACAAGCAGATCAGCACAGTAACTGTACAAGTAAAAGTGGTGTCTTCAGACAGAATATCATGTATCATGATTACTATGTTAGTTTCATACAGCATCAAAACATTAATGTCTTTGAAATGAAAAGCTCTTTATATATATATATATATATATATATATATATATATATATATATATATATAAAACATAAATTCTTCAGAAACTTGAAATTCAAATGATAAAGACCATATGATCAAGTTTCTGAAAACTAGAAAAAAAAATCTACATTTTTCTATGGGGTGAGACCCCTGCTTCCCCATACCACCTGCTAATTATATATACCAACTCTGAGATAGCATTACAGTAGGGAAAAGGGTAAATTCCCCCTTGATGCAGTTCTGTGTAGACTGCAGTACAGTGGGGAGTGAGGAATTTATGCTTTCCCCCACTGTAGTGCAGTCTCAGAGTTGATATGTATAAATTGTAGAGGGTGTGGGGGTCATAGCCACCCACATTGGTGGTGTAAAACATAGATTTGTTTTTCTTTTATTTTGAGATTTTATGTGTGTGTGTGTGTGTGTGTGTGTGTGTGTGTGTGTGTGTGTGTGTGTGTGTGTGTGTGTGTGTGTGTGTGTGTGCAATGTTTATTATGCTGTGGCAGACCTGCAGATTAAAGAGTAAACAGTGTAGCCCTGGATGGGGTGATGAGCTATTAAGTAAAGTTCTGTAAGAATGCATTTACTTTTTCATAACAGGGATAGTGGTCTAATTCAAAGGAGGCCAGTTTTGGACCCAGTCAAGGCCAAAGGGAAAAGAAAGTTATAACAGTATAAAACACAATAACATTTTAGTCAAAGACATACAAATCTAATGAAAAAATGCAAAAATGTCATTATAAAACAATGCAGCAGTGTAATATACCAGCAAAAAATACAGCATAAATACTAGAAAGCCATAATAAAATACAAATACTAAAATAACAGTGAATATTACCACAACGTTATACAGTAAGGGCTTAAAAAGAATATAGTGGATAAGTATGCATTATATAAACATTTCAATATTAAGTAATTACATATGAACATAATAAACCAGTTCATAAAATAGTTGTAGGAAATATAACAGCGTAATTAATGTTATGTTCAATCTAGCTATTTGAAAGAATAAAATAACTGATAGTGTTATTTGGTAGGGAAGGCCGGGATAAATTTGTAATCATCTTCATTGTTAGATGCCAATTGGCTATTAGCATGCTTAAATGATTATAGTTTTGGTAAACAAATATGGAGCTATCTCTTAATTAGCTTAAGGAAACAATTTCCTCACAGCTAAACAGGCTAGACTGCACAGCCGCTCAACAAATCAGAAATGTGTGGCCGAATCACTTGATGATGTCCTGTGACAAAATGTTTTCTTTTTCTTTCAAATATTCAAGTTGTACACTGAGTCATGAGTATCTAAAACAAGATTGTCCTCATGAAGGTGTACCCTTCTTCATCTGCACTCTGACCAGTATTCCTACCTTCATAACAAATGAAGGTCCTGATCACACTCTCATTCTTGGGTATGAAATGGCAGGAGACATACACGAAGAGTGGCATGTTGATCTTTGCCTATAAAAACGGACTGATCATCATCTGTCTGGCAAGGTCTTATTCAATAATAGCAGAAATCAGGATCCCCAAATTAAAAAATGGATCAGACAGCAATTTGAGCTAGAAGCAAGGTCCACCCCAACTTCAAGATGACCATCCCAGAAAAGAAACCATGTTTAGAGTTTCCCCTTTAAGATGGTTGGGAGAGAAATCTTATCAGTGAAGCTGAGCCCTACTTTTGCTGAACATACTAATGTGTGAGATTGAAAGAACTCTTAACAACCAAATACTAAAGTGTCCAAAGGGAAACTATCTGTGGTAATCTAAGAAAAGGATGAGGATGAAGTCTGAAGAATTATGCAGAAAAGTATTTGTCATCTTGGAGGATAGCAGACCAGAAAAAAAATCCACACTTTATTTGTAACCGAACAACATATTAAAAAGAGTTGGTAGACTCATTATCACTATTATTCATTTTAAAATAGGTGGAAATCCCCTGTTGATCACATTGATGGTAGCCCACTAAACACGGAAGGTGTTATAAGAGATCTGGGAACACAGGTTGACAGCAACTTCTCTTTTGATCACCACATTGCCACTATGGTCAGAAAGTCCATCTATGTGGTACATATCATTACTAAGGGTTTTGCATCCTGGAAGAAAGAGGTCATTGTCTCCCTCTACTCTTCCCTCATTAGGTCAATCATTAAGTACAATGCCCCATTTGGCATGTACCTTACTAGACACCTGTAACAACTGGAGAGGCCACAAAAGTACCTCACAAAGTGGATCCTAGGCCTTAAACACTTGTCCTATATGGACAGACTCAAAAAACTCCAACTATTCTCTCTCTCATATCGCCTACTTAGAGGGGATCTCTGCTTGACTTACAAAGCCAAGTCTGACCCAGCTCTGTTAGAAATGCTACATCTAAAGAAATACCTCCACACCACACACTCCAGAGACCTCAACCTCATTACCACAATCAACAGAATGTTCTGGAGGGACAGGTTCATAACCCAGAGACTGCCCATGCTATGGAATAGACTTCCCATACATGTCAAACAGAGCACCTCACTGGCCCCCTTCCAGAGAAATCTTGATGAGTGGATAGGAAATAGATAATTCACCCTGGGGATAATTCAAGTGGGTCTACTAGACAGAGGCACTGGGAACTAAGGTGGGGTGGCACAATGCCAGGGTCATCCTATGGCTAGGCTTGTAAAGGCCCCAGGGCCATTAGCCTAGTACACACCTATGAACTTATGAACCTATGTTATCACCTTCCCTATGGGACAGGATAAATGACCATAGCCAGATGAGGCTGAAAATTCTCAGTTAGCTTTCGTTTCCTGAAAGAGATGTCAATTCTGTGTGCAAAGGGATATGGATATGATTATAAAGAAGAAGAGTCTGGATCAACTAGCAACCCAGGACATGAAGCAGCTGCTGCTGATGGATAGGAGGTTGTAGCTGATGCAGGATCATCCAGCCCTGGTGGAGGGATGTGATTCTGCTCACTTCACTGTCAGTATTTACTGGAGAGACATGTACCACAGCATGGAGCTTATGGGCCAGAGGTGTGCGCATGTCACTTGTAAGCTGCATCTACAGAGAAGCCTTTATGTAGTATGTACAAGAATGTGCACATAAACAGGAAGCATTTATGTAGTATGTACAATAATGTGCACATAAACAGGTGATGAATTTGCAAGTCCTAGCTTCTTTAATTGCACATGCTGGCAACTAATGAGTTGTAGGCCAAAAAGGAAAAAGAAAAATAATTCTAGCCTGGATAGTGGTATCCTCTGACTGGGTGTTACACATGGGGAATGAATGATCTGGCCTAGTCTTATGAGGTAATGAGGACAAAAAAGACATAACTAAAGTGTTTTTATTTTAGAAGCAATACAAACCTTCTATAACTCAGATGCAGTTTTATGTTTGTTTCATATCAACCTTGTAATGAATAAGAGTTCCTGAGGAGGGGCTCAGAATTTCAAGCCCTGTCTACATGCTAGCTTTGAGAGATACAGAGAGAAGAGGAATAAGCCAAATTATACAAAATTAACTTATTAGTATTCTAAAATGTGCATGCTGATTGGACAGCCCAGTGAGCATGCTCATTATATATCAGTCATATCCCAGTAAAAACTAGTCTGGCTAACTCATATAGGGTGAGAGGTGGTGGGGGCAAACTTTACAACATAAACATCCTCAAGTCAGAATTTCAAAGTATGTGGGGGACAAACTTCAATATAAACATCGATCATCTTAAGTCAGAACTTCAAAGTATGCTTTCCCTACAAATAAATCACACACAGACATGTCATGCACGCTGGCAGGCAAACTGCAAAATAAAAAAAGTGAAATGACATGACGTCACAGATAATGGAAAAGAATGTCTCTTCCACAGAATAGATGATGAATAAGCATGAAGTCCAGTTGGACATTTCAAGAGCAGAGTTCAATTTACCAACTGGGCAAACTACTATTACATTAAGTAACTTGCTTATTGTCGTTCAGTAAACAAATGAAGGCTTAGGAAATTGCATTGTGTTCCACAAAAACAGCTAAATAACTCTTCACAGATTTAATCCTCTGCTCTAAGTGCCAGAGTAGAGTCAGACATATTTTAAGAAATGAGCAGTATTAGATGACTTGGACATAGTGCAGAGCAAGCAACAGCTCAAGAACAAAAGAAAAAAAATCAAACTTGGACAACCAACATAAATTTTAAACTGACAATCTCCACTAAAAAAACAGTGCTTACATGTTAGCTCATATCTGGTTCTTTAAAATGATTTATGTTCCCAAAAACAAGCTTGGCAACATAAATAAATAAATAAACACAGACAGAGGCAAAATGTGCTTCTCTTATTCATCTCTTGCACTACACTCATGTACTGTGCAAGCATGCAGGCGTATACATCAGTTTTCAGCACAGAAGGTCAAAGAAGGCTAAAATACTGATATACAACAACATTATATAAGAAAAGCAAAAATTTCTTTCTAAAATAATGTCATTGTATCAGAGCAATAATCTACTTCTAGGTGTGGGTATCCCAGGATGTACTCAGAGTTGCCTTTGGTTTATCACTTGGGTTTCATCTTCATGATCAAAGAACATGGACCATAAGTAAATCCTTTGATTACTGCTAAGGTAAGCTATGGGATATAAACATCATAGCTGTGTGGCTGGTATATTTCCAACAGTAGATACTCCAACTTAAAGACAATCATATGAAATGACTGGTACAAGTCCTGATTTCCAGGAACAGAAAAGTTTAAGAGGCTCATTATGCCACTGTAGAAAACTATTAATACAGTGCTGTACTACTAATGAGTGAACATAGTACAGTGCTGCATTAGTGGTGAGTGAACACACTACAGTGCTGTACTAGTGGTGAGTGAACACAGTACAGTGCTGTACTAGTGGTGAGTGAACATAGCACAGTGCTGTACTAGAGGTGAGTGAACACAGTACAATGCTGTACTAGTGGTGAGTAAACATAGTACAGTGCTGTACTAGTGGTGAGTGAACATAGTGCAGTGCTGTACTAGTGGTGAGTGAACATAGTGCAGTGCTGTACTACTGGTGAGTGAACATAGCACAGTGCTGTACTACTGGTGAGTGAACACAGTACCGTGCTGTATTACTAGTGAGTGAACATAGTACAGTACTGTACTACTGATGAGTGAACATAGTACAGTGCTGTACTAGTGATGAGTTAACATAGTACAGTGCTGTACTAGTGGTGAGTGAACACAGTACAGTGCTGTACTACTGAGTGAACATAGTACAATGCTGTACTACCAATGAGTGAAAATAGTACAGTGCTGTACTAGTGGTGAGTGAACATAGTGCAGTGCTGTACTAGTGGTGAGCGAACATAGTACAGTGCTGTACTACTGGTGAGTGAACACAGTACAGTGCTGTACTACTGGTGAGTGAACACAGTACAGTGCTGTACTATTGGTGAGTGAACATAATACAGTGCTGTACTACTAATGAGTGAACACAGTAGAGTACTGTACTACTGGTGAGTGAATATAGTACACTGCTGTACTACTGGTGAGTGAACAAAGTGCAGTGCTGTACTACTGGTGAGTGAACACAGTACAGTGCTGTACTACTGGTCAGTGAACAAATGATAGTGCTGTACTACTGGTGAGTGAACATAGTGCAGTGCTGTACTACTAGTGAGCGTACATAGTACAGTGCCGTACTACTGGTGAGTGAACATAGTACAGTGCTGTACTACTGGTGACTTAACATAGTACAGTGCCAAACTACTGGTGAATGAACATAGTATAGTGCCGTATTACTGGTGAGCGATCATAGTACCGTGCTGTACTACTGGTGAGCAAACATAGTGCAGTGCCATACTACTGGTGAGCGAACATAGTACAGTGCTGTACTACTGGTGAGTGAACATAGTACAGTGCTGTACTACCGGTGAGTGAACTTATTACGGTGCTGTACTACTGGTGAGTGAACATAGTACAGTGCTGTACTACTGGTAGGATCCTTTAAAACATGTGCAGAGATAACAGGAATGCCATATCTTGGTTATTACTCATGCTGACACATTAAGAGTTTATTTATTTATTTATTTATTGCAGTTTGTTAACAGGGAAAGTCCATTGGGCCTAAATGAGCCCATTTTCAATGGAGGCTCGGGGAGAAAAGCTCCAGCAGAAAACTCCAAACATAGAAACATTATTTACAATAATTCAGAAGTAGAATAACTCATTTACAGCATTTTAAGATATTTACAATAATAACTAAATCATGTTCAAGTTGTACAATTCATATGCAAGTAGTACATCATATATGGAGACAATAAAAATATACACATCCGATGGCTAAGTCTGAGTGTAAAAAGGTTTAGGAGAGGTGTAAGATTTCAGGAAGGGTAAGAGCAGGAGCATTCCCAGAGAGAAGAGAGATGAGAGTGGAGTAATGTTTTAAAGGAAGGGAGATTCTGGGTAGTTCTAATGTGTGGGGGACATGAGTTGCATAATCTACCTAGGGAGAAGGACAGTAGAAGTTGCCCTGGGGAACGTAAAGGCTTGTGAAGTTCAAGGAAATTTTGATTTGTGGATCTTAGTGTTCTATGAGGTTGCCGGATTTTTAAGGTAGAGGAGAGAGAAGGACAGTTAAAGGGTTTAAAGATGAACTTATGTACTGTTGTTAGTTGAATGAGAGTTAAGTAATTTGGGAGTTCTAACCAGTTTACGGCGTGGAGGGAGTTACAGTGATGAGTGGAGGATTTAGATCTTGTGGTAAACTTGGAAATTTTATTGTAGCATGCAGATAACTTTAATTTTAGGGTTGATTGGAGATTAGTAAGTAGTGGGGCTCCATAAAGAAGAGAAATGATGAGGTAGGTGGCGGATAGTAGTTGTCTGGATGAAAGAGAAATGTAGTGTCTGTGACAATAAAGCATTCTAAGCTTTTGGTGAGGTTTTTAATATTAGTTTGTAGGTGGATGTTGAATTTTAGCTGGTCATCAATAAGGACGCCCAGAAGGTTTGCATGAGAAACTATTTCAATAGAGATCTTGTTTTGACTGAGTATAGAGAATGATGCTTTGTCCATAACAGTGTGCCTAGATGGGGAGAAAATCATTATTTTGGACTTGGATGCATTAAGGGCTAAGCGGTTGTCTAGCATCCAGGATTCGGCACAAGAGAAAGCCTCTTGATTTATGTTCATTAGTGTGGGGATAGTTTTGGCACAGCAGATGATGGTAGAGTCATCTGCATACTGGATGAGTTTAGCATTTGGGATGTGTTGATAGAAGTCGTTAATAAAAATGTTGAATAGTAAGGGGCCCAATATGGAGCCTTGAGGAACCCCAGATGGAGTATGCAGGAAAGAAGAAGTATAGTTGTTCCACTTGACAGCTTGTTCCCTAGCTGATAGGTAGCTAGTGAACCAGTTGATGGAAAAAGAGGAAAGGTTGAGATGGGAGCCCTTAGAAAGGAGGAGCTTATGGAAGACAGCATCAAAGGCCTTAGGTAAGTCGAGGAGGAGGGTAGAAACTATGTTACCAGCATCCTGGGCAGAGTTGATGATTTCAAGGAAGGAAAGGAGGGCAGTGGTGGTGCTATGTCCTGGTCTAAACCCATGTTGTGTTAAAGTCAATAGTTGGTTGTCAAGCAGGTAAGATAAAAGCTGCAGGTGGATACATTTTTCCAGAATCTTAGAGATAGGGGACAGGATAGCTATTGGGCAAAAGTTGGAGATTGTAAAGTTGCTACCTCCTTTGTGGAGGGAGATGATGAAGGCTTTTTTTCCAGATGAGTGCTACACAGGACTCTTGGATGGAGCAGTTAATTAGGGTGGAGATGGGAAGAGCTATGCCATCAGCAGCTAATTTGAGAAAGTTGGATGGGATGTTATCTGGGGCATTAGAACAAGGTTTTAGTTTTAGTAGGAGTTTTTTTGTAGTATGGGTAGGAATGGATTTGAGAGTGAAAGGAAAGGACTGAGAGTTATTTAATGTTGAAGCTGTAGTTTTGAATGTGTTGGAGGAGATGTTATTAGGGAAAGAAGAGGTCAGTTTAGCGATAGTATCAATAAAAAAGGAGTTGAATTGGGTAGCTAAGACAAGGTCAGGAGATTCTGGGTCAGGGCAGGGGTTCTCTTTCTTGCCCGGGCAAAGAATAGATGAGATGCTACTCCAGAATTTTTTTGGGTTGGTTTTATGGTTGTTTTGAAGTTTAAGATAGTAGGATTTATGGTCAATAGCTATTTGTTTTTTTACTTGATTTTGTAGTTGTTTGTATTCAGTAAGGGAGTTTGGAGTTTTGAATTTTTGATAATATTTCCAAGTTTTGTCTCAGAGATACATAAGGATTTTTGTTTCTTTGGTTAGCCAGGGGACTGATTTGGATCTGATTCTTTTAGTTCTGCAGGGGGCAAAGCGGTTAAGTAAATCAGAGAAAACTGTATTAAAGTGTGAGACTGTGGCGTCCAAGGAAAGGGACTTTAGAGGGTTCCAATTTATGTGTTTTAAGGCAGTGGAGAAGGTTTGAGGGTTGAAGTTTCTTAAGGTGCGGGTTGTGATATATTTGTGCTGTAGGAGCAGGGAAGAAGGGGAACGGTATGCAAAGGCAGGGAGATGGTTGCTAATAGAGACAGGAAGAGTGCCACTTTCAGAAATTCTGTTAGGATGGGAGACTAGTATCCAGTCGATTATGCTACCTGTGAAATTATCCTTATTTGGTCTAGTTGGAGATTTGATTAGCTGTGTGAATTGATATAGGTTAATACTTTCATTGGGGGTTGATGAGTGAATGGATGACCAGTTAATATTCACATCACCTAGGATTATTGTTTCATTTCTTATGTTTGTGGTAAACCAGGAGACAATATCTTCCAGAATTGGGATATTACTGCCTGGTGATATGTACAGGGTTGCAATGCACAAACTTTTATTGTTGTTAATAGAAAGGCCAAGACTAGCTCAGCAGTGGCAAATTTGGATATGGTTTTAGTATAGGGTGTTACTGTTAAGGAGGAGGAGAAAAGTAGGGCTACTCCACCACTTTTCTTTTGGGATCTGTCATTTCATATGAGTTTATAGTTGGGAGGTGTTATTTCAGTGTCATTTATATGTGGCTTTAGCCAGGTTTCTGAGATAGAGAGAATATCAGGTTTGTTGTGGAGGATCTAGGCATGAAATCAGGTATTTTATTACAAAGGCTTTTGGCATTAACTGTAGCAAAGAGTAGGGATTTGAAGGGAGGGGATGAAACATTTATGTTTGGTTTAGAGGAGAAGGTTTGAGATGGACCTGGGTTAGGGTGTACATCACCACAGAGGAGGAGGAGGGAGATTAGTTTAGAGTAAAGTAAAGAAATGTATTTGTGTTCTAAGGGGTTATAGGTTAGGTTTTTTAGAGCCTATGGAGTCTAGCTTGAAGGATATGGGAAGAGGTCAACTGGGAGAGAGGAAGAGTTTCCTTTTAAAGAGGAGAGATTCATTATGGTTGTAAAGATGAAGAGAGATTAGGGCTATGGGTGGGTATTCTTTTTTGATGTATATTGATGTAGTGTGTAGGGGAAGAGAATAATAGAATTGGGGGAAATTAGTGAGGTAGATTAGGTAGAAGAGAAGGAGAGACTGGAGTCAAGAAAGTAGAATATATGAAGGTTTTGTTTGCATGACAGATGTAGGGTACATTAAGAGAGGCGGATGTTTAGGAGAAGAAAGTAGACAGAGGTGTGGGGGAAGAGATTAAAGTGTGGTTTTGTAGAGTAAAGTGTTATGGAGTGAAGGGATGTGTTTAGTAGATGGAGTGGGAGGGGCTAGAAGATGAGGAAAAGGTGGAGATGATGATGAGTGAAGGAGAGGGGTAGATCCTGATAGGGAGTTGTAATGTGGGAGTGGATTAGAGAGGTATAAATGTAGAGGTGCTGGGGTGGGTAGGGATTGGGGGCAGGGTAGGGGAGCGGATTGAGCCCGCAGGGCAAACGGAGCAAGTAGAGCCAAAGAAAGGGGAATATTGAAGTGTAAGGAACAATCAGCCACACAGTCTGCAAAGGAAATGTGTAGAGCAGTTGGCTTACTTGGTGGATGATTTAAAACAGTAGACTGAAGGTCTATGGGTTCCTACTGTGTTAGGTAAGTAGAGTACAACAGGAGCTACTGTGGGTAAACAGGTATGAACATCAAGAGATATTGTAGGGGAATGCGGTTCTCAGTGTCGTTGCACAGTAGAGAAATAGAAGGGCTTATAGTGCCACCTAGTGGCAAAATATAGGAATTAAGTTAGTATAAGGGAAAAGTGTCGCGAGAGCGTCTTTTTCATTTCCTTGTTTTAAATTCCAGTACTGTGAACAACACAGTGGGAAGCTAACAGGGAGACAGTAATTAAGTAGAAAACATGTCTGCTGTAGGCTGCAAATGCAAACACCACATGGAATTGCAAGTAATCAACAGAAATAAGTAAGCACATACACACTGAGGTGAGTCAGATTTCAATATCTTCCTTAGGGTGAGCAGGTTAGCGTGCAACTATTCCAAGGTTGGGGAAGCACAAATGGACCTGGGCGAGCTGAAAAAGAGGAGACAAGATAAATGGAAATGTAGTGAGAGGTAACTGAGAACAAAGGCTAGGACAGGAGGGAGAGTAGGTACGCAGTCAGGAGAATATCGAAGATAAAGACATAAGACATAAGAATATGAACTTCAATAGACTAGACATTAATTACTGAATGAACGTCTGTGATTTTAACAAAAACACAATCAACAAAGCAGCAAAAATACCACTGCTACCACCTTGTGGGTATGCCATAAATGTATCAGTACAACGTTTATGATAGTAGGAAATGGCCACAGATCATGAATTAGCAATTACTATGCAATTAATGCTTGAAAGCAGTAGCTTAAAATAATTCCACTCAAATGAAGATGTAATAATTTGTATCTATAATTGCATTATAATGTGAATCACTCTAGTATATCTAAATATAATAGTAATAATAATAATAATAATAATAATAATCATCATCATAATGATATCTGTACATGCAAGACACAGCTTACAGAGCCCAGTTCACATTTGTAACAGTTGGCCCTATAGATTCATCTCATAAGCAACATGCTTAGTTAAATAGAGTCTTTAACATTGGAAATTAATTTAAAGATATTTAAACCCGAAGTTTACCCATTCCCTACAAACAGCTCTTGTACTCTACCCTTTCTCCATTCAGTCATTTTGCCCATTCTTTTTTCAGACTTCTACCATTCTATTCCATAAACTTTAAGAGATCTTTCAATAGAATGCCTATTTTCCCATTTCTTTTGTGCCTTTTAACTTCCTCAGCCAAGCTTTTCACCCAAGTTATGTTCAATTTCTCTTCATCTAACTTATCCAGTAGCATCACTGCCTTTCACTTTTGTGCTGTTTTGACTTTCACCCAGTGAGTTAAGTAATTCAGTTCCTCTTGGTTGATGAATTAAGCTTTTCTTTTTTCTTCTACCCCAGATTGGCACATTGATCAATGTTTTACCACTTGTCCTATAACTGCACTTTAAGTATGGACAGCTCTCTTTCATAATCACCTTCTTCCTTACACCTACACATATAGAAATTATATGCTCCTATCCCCACTCTAAACACATGCCCCTCTTCAACCACCCCCTCTCTTTTCAGTTTTACTGAAATCTTATCTAATCAATTTGACATCTTCAGTTACATTTCTAAGACTTGCACTGCCTCTTCATTCCTGTACAACTCGTCCATGCCTTTTCCCAAAAAGCTTCTTCTCAAGCTTATTTTTAATAGTTTCCACTTAATTTATTCTTCCTTCACTCAAAAGTTATATAAATCTACCCATTAGTCCATGCCTCCTTCCTATCAAGTGCACCCAGCAAGCAATGGGGTGTCCACCTCTACAAAAAGGCCAGTCACAAGTGGAGTCCCTCAGGAATCAGTCCTTGCACTGCTCCTTTTTGGCATTTACTTCTCAGAAGTCAAGGCCAATGTCAGTGGTCTCTAACTGACTAAATTTGCAGTTGATTGCAAATTAGGAGCTGTCATTGAATCTCATACTTGCATAAATGTTCTCCAGAAGGGGCTGACATAGACAAACAACTGGTGTCAGAGCCATGGACTAAAACTAAATGCCAAGAAATGCATAATAGTATCTTTTGGGAAGTAAGCCATCCCTGGTAACTATCATTTTGACAACACACTGCTTAGAGCTGACCCAGTAGTCAGGGACTTAGGGACACACATAGATAGTAATCTAGCCTTTGACCATCATGGGTCTACAGTGATAAGGAAAACATTCTATATTGCACAACTTATGAACAAAGGTCTAAAATTTAAGTCCAATTAAGTCATCGGCATTCATCAGACCTCTCACTGAGTACAATGCCCCTTTGGTATACCTAACCCAGCATATCCAACAATTTGAATGTCCACAGATGTTCCTCACTAGAAGAATACAGGGTGTAAGTAAAATGTCCTACTTTGATCGCCTCAAGGCCCTATCCCTGTATTCTGTCTCCTACAGGCTTTTGAGAGGAGATCTATACCTGGCATACAAGGCATTGTCAGACCCCACTCTGGTGGACCACCTGCATATCCACAAAACAAGCAGCACCAGAATTACCCATTGTAAAGACTTAAACCTTGCCTATGATATAAATAGGTCCTGCTGGAGAGATAGGTATGCATCCCAGAGACTACCACATCTATGAAATAGGCTCCCCATCCATGTAAAGCAGAGTTCCTCCCTAACCCAATTCAAGAGCAACATGGACAATTGGATGGGAAACCAGAAATTCATCCCTGGTTTGGCACCTATGTCTTTAATGGCACAGGTAACCTGTAAATGGTTCATCTCCCAAACTCCTGCTTATACTTATAATGGGTATCAGAAGTTGTCAGAGATTTGGAATGCATGGCTAGGCTTAAAAGGGCCCTTGTGGTCATTATCCTAATAAACAACTATGAACCTGTGAACCTATGAACCTATTCCTACTATTTTACTGTCTCACTACTTGTGTTCCACAATCTGTCCTCTAGTTGTCAATCAGGTATCTTCCTTACCTGCTTTACTTTATCCATTACACCTCAGCCAGTTTAAATGTATCCCTAATTTCTCCAATGCCCTAGAAAACAGAAATGACCTACTACTGCATACTCTATAAGTGCTGTATGGTCAAGTCATGACTCTAGATATCTATAATGAAGGATATTTGAAAATTAAGAGTATTGATGAGGACAGGATCAGAGAGAAGGTTGAGTCAAAAATGATACAGCAATGTGGCAAACCACATTGTCTGAGATTTTCCCCTAAATTAATTATAAGATATTTACTTATGCACCAAAGTCACAGGTTTTTGAAGTCTATCTAGAAAGTATGCTGACTAAGCTTAATGGTATAGTTGTTATGCAGAATTACCAAGTTTTTTTGTGTATAGAATTAGATCAGGATGGAATACAGCACATGGAGAATAAGGGGACCAAGTAGTGAATTTTTTTATTGTCAACAGTGAATATAACATTCACTGAAAACAGTACTACATAGTACTAATAACTTTAAATCATATGAAGTGGAAAATGATAAGAACTGAGTATAAGAGCTCTAAGTGCATCAGCTGCACAGCCAAATCAATAATAACAAGTATTATATTATACAGACTTCATAATGCTTGCATAAGAGACATCATCATCATCTTCTTTCAGCTGTTCCCATTAGGGGTCGCCACAGCAGATCACCTGTTTCCATTTCTTCCTGTCCTCTGCATCTTGCTCTGTCACACCAACCACCTGCATGTCCTCTCTCACCACATCCATAAACCTTATCCTAGGTGTTCTTCTTTTCCTGTTACCTGGTAGCTTCATCCTTAGCATCTTTTTCCCAATATACTCAGCATCCCTCTTCAGCACATGTCCAAACCAACATAATCGTGCCTCTCTGGCTTTGTCTCCAAACCTTCCAACCTTGGCTGACCCTCTAATATACTTATTCCTAATCCTGTCCACCCTTGTCACACCCAGTGCAAATCTTAACATCTTTAATTCTGCCACATCCAGCTCAAACTCCTGCCTTTTTGTCAATGCCACTGTCTCCAACCCATATAACATAGCTGGTCTCACTACCCTCTTGTAGACCTTCCCTTTCACTCGTACAGGTACTCGTCTGTCACAAATCACTCCTGACACTCTTCTCCACCCACTCCATCCTGCCTGTACTCTCTTTTTCACCTCTCTTCCACACTCACCATTACTCTGAACTATCGACCCCAAGTATTTAAACTCATCCACCTTCGCCACCTCTACTCCTTGCATCCTCACCACTCCTCTATCCTCCCTCTCATTCACACATATATTCTGTCTTACTCCTGCTGACCTTCATTCCTCTTCTCTCTAGAGCATATCTCCATCTCTCCAGGGTCTTCTCCACCTGTTCCCTACACTCACTACAGATCACAATGTCATCTGCAAACATCATAGTCCATGGGGAATCCTGTCTGATCTCGTCTGTCAACCTGTCCATCACCATTGCAAATAAGAAAGGGCTCAGAGCTGATCCTTGATGTAACCCCACCTCCACCTTAAATGCATCTGTCACTCCCACCGCAGACCTCACCGCTGTCACACTACCCTCGTACATATCCTGTACCGGTCTTACATACTTCTCTGACACTCCTGACTTCCTCATACAATACCACAACTCCTCTCTAGGCACCCTGTCATATGCTTTCTCTAAGTCTACAAAAACACAATGCAACTCATTTCTGACACTCTCTGTACTTTTCCATCAACACTCTCAGAGCAAACATCGCATCTGTAGTGCTCTTTCCCGGCATGAAACCATACTGCTGATCACTAATCATCACGTCCCTTCTTAACCTTGCTTCCACTACTCTTTCCCATAACTTCAAGCTGTGACTGATCAATTTAATACCTCTGTAGTGACTACAGCTCTGCATGTCACCCTTATTTTTAAAAAGCAGTACCAAAACACTTTTTTCCATTCTTCAGGCATCCTCTCATGTTCCAAGATTTTATTAAACAATCTGGTTAAAAACTCCACTGCCATTTCACCTAAACACTAATCCATTGTACTTCATGATTCACTATCCCTACATCATCCAACCTTCTCTCCCTCTCATTCTCTTCATTCATCAACCCCTCAAAGTACTCTTTCCATCTCCTCAACACACTCAATCAAATAAACAAATTCCAAGAGAACAATATACACATACTAAATAATAATTACTGTTTAACTAATGAAGCAACAGTTTATAACTTACAAAATATGCTGCTAGCTTCACGGGACAAATGACAGAAAAGTACATGACTGCGAAACAAATAATTGATGAAGAAAGACCTTGATACAATTGAATTTTGTCGAAGTGTGGCTATTCTTTCATTAAGGTAGATACTTTGCCAGTCCATTATGGATCTTTAATAAAATCTAAGGTTACCCACATGCTCATGGAAGATCAAGTGATCTGCTGTGTTAAATGCTTTTTTAATCTGATTTAAAAGCACCAGCATATAAACTTTTGCTGATACTGTTGTAGAATGCATCTGCAGTAGAAAGGATGATAATGCTGCTTTATTCAGCATGGAAACCATATCTGGAGTGGGACAGTATATCATATTTGCTGGTAAATTCCAGAACCTAAACCTAGACCAATCTTTCAAGTATTGTGCTATAGTTAAAGTATGCAGATAAGTTAAAGCGTGAATTTAGCTTTGATGCTGGCAGAGAAAGTGAAGACACTGGCATGTATTTGGGCGGTTCTACTTTAGAATCTCAGAGTACTGAAATATTGAATTTCAGTGTCTTGAGATGAGAATACCAAAAGTGCAGTTGTCCAAAACTGCATAATGACAATCTGAGGTTGCTGAATCTGAAGTAGTAGTGATGCAGTCTGTTCTGGGTAGTATGCTGTCCCTTTAAGGTTTAGTGGTTTCTGGGTTGTAAACATGGCTGCTGATCTCTGGTTATGTTTGAGATTCAAGTAGGTTTGTAGTGTGTAAATGTTTTGGGTAGAAATGTGTTTTGTTTTAAATTTTTGGGAAGTTTTAAGAGGAGGTTGGGGTAGGTAGGTGAGTGTGTGTGTGTGTGTGTGTGTGTGTGTGTGTGTGTGTGTGTGTGTTTGTGTGTGTGTGCATGTGTACATGTGCATGTATGTGTTTGTGTGTGTGTTTGTGCAGGGGCACGTGCGCCTGCGCGCGTGTGTGTGTGTGTGTGTGTGTGTGTGTGTGTGTGTGTGTGTGTGTGTGTGTGTGTGTGTGTGTGTGTGTGTGTGTGTGTAAGTGTTGAAAATGGAGATTTTTGTGCATGTGTATTATGTGTGTTTCTCATGGGTATAAGTATGACAGTGTGCAATGGGAGTGTAGGGCGCGTGACAGTAAGTTTGCTATTTTCTTCATGGTAGTGCGACCTCAGAGTTGGTATAGATAGGTAGTGGGTATGTTGGGGGCACAGCCCCCCACATGGGGGGGTACAAGGGGTTTACCTCCCTGCTTAAACATATAGCAGTGTTAAATGTTTTGAATTTGTTTGTTTTTGTGTTTTATGTCAGGGGAGGGTTGCGTCTTTATTAGTGGTCCTTTATTTTTGATATTTTGAATGTCAGTATTGTGAGCTTTCATTTTTATGGAAGTTTGTGATTCTGATCTCAAAATACTGAAATTCGATATTTCAGTATTTCAAGATTTGAAAGTAGAACCATTTGGGCAGATGCACTGGTCTCAGAATTAAGTGAAAGATTGCAAAAACTGACAGGATGTTTATTAATGAAATCACAGCCACTTTGAGAAAAGAAACGTACAGATAAAAGTCTTGTGAGGAATGTTGAAATGTACTCAGGAATATGTTTTGTTTGCTTGATCTCATGTAATGATATTTTGTAAAAGAGAAACACACCCTTAGATTTAATAAAATCAGTGTAGGCATAGTGTAGAGCCTACATGGAAGTTACCATGTTCATGTATGCGGTTCCTCCTAGTTAGCACGCCATGCATATTAATGATGGCGCATTGCTGAGAGAGAGACGTGGATGGTTATTGAAGTAGTGTAGGGAGTGTGTGTGACTGACTGTGTCTGCAAATGAGTAACACACCCCTTGCACTGTTCAAGTGCATTATATCAATGTATTTAATTTTTTTCAAGTTTGTGTGGTGATGAGTGGATAGCAGCAAGTGACACATGCAGACATCTAAAATAGAAACTGGATTAATTTAATTTGTGATACAAAGGTGAAGTTTAAGCATAGCATAGTGGGTTTGCATGGTGCAGTGCTTAGCAGTGCTTAAAGTTAGCTCAGATGTATATGTAAAATTATAGCACCATTCTATGTAGCCAAATGGTTAGAGTTATGACCTTATGTGCAATAGGTGCAGGGTTTGAATACATGGAAAGGAAATTAAACATTTATTTTTCAAAGACAAATTATTATGATTATTTTTCAATCCAGTTCTGTTGTGCTCAGTTAGGCTCTGCTAAGACCTGCTCATACCTGCTAAGCACTGCTTAAACAATCTCTGTTTATGCACTGCTTGGTATTGCTTGGCATTGCTTGACTGTACTTAGCTGGTTTGCACACTGCTAAGCACTGATAAACATTGCCAGTATAAGCACTTCTCAGTTCAGCTGCACTGGTTTGTGTAGTGCCAAGCGACATGCCCCATTTTTAAAAAGTGCTCAATGGCATGTAAGGGTAGGAAAACAGGCTATATTAAGTTAAACAGGTGGGAATACAGCTTAACCAGTTTGGAGTTTGAACTGTGCAGTAACTATGGCAGGCATTGGAGAGGATGAGCACTTCTGGGTGCAGTGGTGGGACATTCTGGAATCAGGGTCATGGTTGGACTCTTGATGAAAGATCATGAAGATCAGCTGCTGCAAGGGCAGTTCCAAGGCTAAGAGTGCATGGTGGAGGACTGGGACCAGGTGACATGCAATCTCACCATTGTTACAGGTATCCCAAACACAGTTGAGCAGGTCTGTCACCACTATGAAAATCTGAAGCATCAAAAAGGGGATCTTCTGGACACTTGCGGCTGGGACGTTCTGGCTGGCAATACCCCACAGGTTTGTAAGTACTGTTACCATTGTTTTAACAATATCTAATCTGAATGTTTGATAGGTATCCATAATAGTGTGCTTCTCTCCCTACAGCTGCAGAGGAAAGAGCTTGCAACCTAAAGGCACATGCTGGGTGTTTGGCCAGTTTGTGCCATGAATGTGGTAAGTACAGATTAATTTGCTATCTATAGGCAAATAAGCAAGAAAGATTAAAGCATTATCTGTCAATAGGTATATACAGTAAAGATTTGTATATTGCAATTAATGTGGATGTAGATCTGTACTGCAATAAGTGACTTCTTCCAACTATAGTGCAATAAACAGGGGAAGACTAAAACATTAACCCTAATAAGGCAAATTAAATAAAATCTATATTGCAATAATTGTGAATTACAGCTGCATTGCAACACCTGCATTACATCACCTGTTGTGCAATAAAGACTCAAAGCTATATCAGTAACTGCATGAAGATATCCCTAATAAAGCTGTGCAGTGCAATACGTGTGTAATTAGGGCTGTTTGGCATGAAATCAATTATGACAACTGCTCTGAAATAAAAACACAAAAGAATACCACTACCTGTCTCAATGTATAGCTGATAAAGAGTGTTATGCAATAACTGCAGATTCAGAGCTGTATTACACAAAATGTATTATGACACTTTTTCTACAATATTATCTGAAGCAATAGCATTAACACCCAAGGTATGTTGTGTAAATCAGACTTGTCTTGTTTTAACCATTGCATTTCAGCTATATGCATTCAGGCTGTGAGGTACAATGCTGCTGGCAAGTATGACACTGTAATAGTTGACTGCAAATATAATATCTGCAACTTTATATGGGTGAGGTAGCCAACCCAATAATCTTATATGGTTTGTAGACTTCACATATATTTCCACCCACTAACAGTATATTGTGTACACCTGCATTATATGTAGTAATGTATAGTTTACCTAGTATCTCTGTCATGCAAGAATCTCATGCGTGTGTGTTCAACTGTCACTACATTGTAGTATAAAAGCTAATACTATTACCAGGCCATAGTTTGTTTCCAGGTGAGCTCTAGGTAAATATCAGTAATTCAGTAATTAGCAATGGCTCAGTAGCTCAGTTTGTTAACTGCTCTGTTTGAAGTACATTTTGCCACACACAGACCAGGGTTCAAATCCAGTGCCATGTAGTAATAAATATTACTGAATCAGTTATGTATTGATGACAGATGTTGTCTCCACAGGAAATGCAGGTGAATGGGTGAAGTAGCCCTTATTATGAGTAAATAATTTGTGTGTTCAGATGTAACAGACTGTTAACAGCATTGACCAGGAATGTGATAAGAATTCATAAAATAAAGGCAAAAAGTACAATAATAATAAAATAAATAAACTGTAATCTTGGTATGGCTGTATGTCTGGAGTGTCTATGAACATTTGCTGAAGTTCTATCCTCATGCCTGCCAAGGAAGGCATGATAGTTGTTCACCCCCTGTACTGTACACATACATGTCTCTCAAGTGTCACACTGTCATGGAATGTAATTACCATTGCATAATCCCTCTGTCACATTTGCATCATCAACATTATTATGTCGATAGCACAGTAACACTACATCAGTCCACAGTACACCTTGGTAGTTATATAGATCCACCTGATGTGTATGTGTTCTCTGTAGTTGTGTACCAGCAGGTGTTACTGCTTGGCCCATACTGTCCCATGCAGATGGCTTGAGAGGTATATAAGTGCTACAGCAGCTATAGGGCACTGTTATACATACAGGAAGGGCAGACCTGTAGAGTATATAGCAGTACTGTTGTAAACTATATAGCTTATACCAGTATTAATGGACTGTATTTCTCTCTCTCCCCACCCCTTATCTTCATCTAAATTTATTATTGTTATTTATTGGCTATGGTTTACTATTAACATATGTTGTTTTCTAAACTTTATTTTGGGGCATGTGTTTTATTATTGTTATGTTTTACAATGGTTGCATATTAATATATCTTGTTGAATTACCTATGTTTTTAGCCTTATGCTGTAACTGTTGCTGGCGTGCTGTTAATATACTGACTGTTATGTTATTTATTGTTGTGTTCCATATCATATGCATTGATATGTTAATGGGTTATTTCCAGTGTTCTGGCATGCTGTTATAACTAACAAAATGTTATGTTCATAACTAACCTATACACATTGCTATACCTCTAGCACCACAACACGTCAGGGTAGGCCGGTAACTGCTGATCTGCCTACCCTCCCTCAGCTGGCGGTGGCACCGGATACCAGCATGTCTGGGACCCAGGATGGTGGTGCCCCCTCTGTTAGCCCTGCACCATCCTTGGGTGGAATAGCTTCATGGGACAGAGCCCCCCCCCGGGAGCTGTGGCAGAGGGGTGGTAGTCACCCAAGATCAGCTACCAGTCATGGTGCACAGGATTGTGCATAGTAGCTATGAACAAAACCTGCACTGGATTGAGGGTCAAACTTGACAACCTGGTAGGACCTGGTGGCCCTGGCACCCAGCCTTCAGTACAGCCACCTTTGGGCAGTGAAGGAGCAGTGTTCTGCCCATGGGTGGGCATGTCAGTCATGCTGCTACCGTCTGAGGGCACATGCATCTCTGATTTCACAACACCCTCCCCATCCAAAGTGTTTATCCCACTCATGTGTCACATACTGCCTCGGTATGCTGTCTTGTCTTTCTGCAAATGCAACCTCTCCTACCCAATTTACCCCCCCCCCCACTTACCTACAGCCCTTTTTCAACATTCCAAAATGAGCACCTGTCCCACAAAAGAAAAAATATTGCCCCATACATAGCTCTCCATTTTGCACATGTATCCACTGGACACAACTATATAGGTCCAAGTGGCTTGCAACACAGTTATGTTGTCCTCATCCCTCCCTCTGGGGTTTGAGGGTCCAAATCCATGTACAAAGTCTGTACAAATGCACAGCTGTTGCTGTACAAGAAATGGAAATCCATGGTTCTTCCATACACACATCCTGCACATCCCTACCTGCCTTTCAGTATGTTTTTCTCCCTGCTTGCCCCCAGTTCACCACTGTCCTATCACAATTTTTCTCTTTTCTTTTTAAAATTTTAGCACATGTTTGCATGGAGCTTAGCAATATGCAGCATCACTAAACCCACTCAGACCCACTTAAAACTGCTTTAATGTACCTTAATGATCTTATGTGTTTCTCATAGTGTTAAGCACATGTACAAAATATTACACCCTGCTCAAACCGAGGCCCCTGGGAACTACAGCATAGTGCATTAGCCCACTAGGTCACTCAGCTCTTAATTAAAACAGCTGATTTCAGCAACATATACTGATTGCCACTGACAGACTGCAAATACATCTAGTGGGAAAAACAGAAGTGTCCCTGGGACTCTGATGCTAAAAGTACATCAGTACACAGCCAAGTAAATAATAATGGATGAACCATAACCAATAAATAACAATAATAATCCTACTGTATTACATAGTACTAGAATACAAAAGTGACCACCCCCTTTCAATCTATCTTGCTGTTTTAAAAATAGTGACTCTCCACTAAAACATACCTTTTTAGACAGGTAAAACTTAAGTTACCTAATTTCACATCTAACTTCTCTAGTGCACACTGCAGTGTTTAGGATAAACAATTTTCTTTCATCTTACCTTTAAGCATCACTGTGACTAGCACTTGCTCTAATACCTGCTGGGAAGCACAAGGAAACTTTAAATGGATACAAGCACTCAACTCTCCTTGTTAATAAGGAGAAATTAATTATAGGCACAAAACAGCCTATAATTGCAAAGTAGCTTGCTAAGGTAAGGGAAAACAGCTCCTGTACATTACAAAAAGAAGCACCAAACCAGGCATATCCAAGGGTCTGCTTCCGGTGATTTTTCCTGTCCACCTAGTGAATCTGGGCATACTGGGACAATGCAGCAATTGTCTCATGTATACAGACAACTCTCTCCTCCTACCACCCAACACTACAACTTGTGAGAGATGCACTTACATAGCCAAACTGGAAGCAAAGCTCTCTCCACCCAAGATTGTGCTAGACAGTCAAGAGGAGAAGTTTAACACCCACACTACACCTCAAGCAACACATAGCCCTTCTAAACCCACACCACCAACACCCATACATAGCAACACTAAATCCACATATGCGGAGGCCCTTAACTCTAACCTGCCCAAGCAACAAGGACCTCCAAAGCTGAAACACAAACAAACACCAATCATGACCAAAGGGTCACATAGCTCACAACACCAGTGTGCCACCCAGCAACAGCCCCTAAGGCAAGACAATGTACTTAACACTTTAGTCATAGGTGACTCTATAGTCAGGCACACTGATGTCCCACTCACCAGGCTGAACAAGGAGAAAATTACAGTCAGCTGCCTGTCGGGTGGAAGGATCCACCACATAACACATGCACTCAAGTCACTCCACAAGTACAAATATGACTCTGTCTTTGCCCATGTTGGAGTGAATAACTTGAGAAGTATCTCCCTGGACTGCATGAAAAAAGACATTAAAGAGCTCTCGGATCATGTGGCCCCAGCAGGTATGACCCTAGCCCTAAGCATCCTGCCTTTGCCCAGAATTATACCACAATATAAGGACAAATGATTGACTTCAACAATTGGCTAAGCTTCTGGTGTAATTCAAAGGGGATCCAGTGTCTGTCTGCCTGGGACAACATGATCAACAGACCATGATGCTTTGCCAGAGATGGTCTGCACCTGTCACCCCTAGGATTCAGGTTACTGGCTAAGGCTCTTGCCACCCCTATAGTGCCTTTTTTAGGCAAAGTTCAAAGGACAAAACCACCACCGTACAGGTACAAGCATGCAAAATCTGAAGGTAATGCTACTTAATGCTAGAAGTCTAAACCTCAAAATACACTCTCTCGAGGCACTCCTAAAAATGGAGAACATAGATATCTGTGCAGTAACTGAGACCTGGTCAAGGCTCCAGAGAGCACCCTTGCAATAACAGGCTAAAACTCTTACCACACTTTTCCGCCACCAAACCAGGAAAGAAACACTAAAAGTGGAGGAGTGTCCATATTCACCAAGGATATTCACACCACCGGGCTAGCTGCCCAACACAATGCATCTGAAATTCTCCAGGTGCAACTAACACTAAGTAGGACTGCGATCCAAATTGTAGCTTGCTACAGATCCCCCACCATGCCCCAAGATTCTCACTACACCTTTCTAAACATACTGGAAAATATTAAGATACAGCCAAACCCCCTAATACTGGGTGACTTCAACTACCATGCCATTAACTGGGAAAACTACTCGTGTACCAACACCTTTGCCCAATGTTTCTTGGAATTCATAAATTCTAACGCCCTGGATCATCTAATCCATTTTCCTACCAGGGGCTCCAATATTCTAGACCTGGTCATTACCAACATGAGAAATCGATGCTCCACACCTATGGTCACCCCCTCTTTGGTCAGGTCAGACCATAAGCTAATCACCCTTAACTTCCACATCCCACCCCCCACCCCAGTAAGGAAATCCCCATAAAAACTTCTCCAAAGCCAACTTCATGCTACTCAAGTCAGAAGTGACAAACTTCATGACACCCATGCAGACAGGAACTGAAAGTTCAACTGCTGTGTCCTACACTAAAGCACTGTATGAGCACATCCACTCATGCATGAATCGTGCCATCCCAAATAGAACCAAGATGCTCTCCTCCAAAAAAATTAAGCCAGTTTGGTGGTCCCCTACCATAAACAAACTTTACAACAAAAAGAAGAAACTATTGCAGAAGAGAGGAAAATCTAAGGATACAAAAAACTCCCTTACCAGCCTCAGTAAGAAGCTGAGATCTCTCATAAAATTCTCCAAAGCTAGTTACAAAAATAAAATTGCCAAAGATCCCAAAGACAACCACAAGACATTCTAGAACTATGTCAAAAATCTAAATGGCAATGCTCAGATCTGCTCTGAGCTACAACAGAATGGCATTTAATATACTGATCTGAAGGATATTGCCAATATCCTGGCAGATCGATTCAGTGCCAACTTCACCCTCCTCTCACCCCCTAAATGGCCCATCTCAATTCCAGAAGATTGCCAAATTCTGGTAATAATGGCCACACAGGTAAAAAATGCACTCTCCAAAGCCAAGAATACCGCATTCATGGGACCAGATGACATCCTGGGCTGTATACTACATGAACTACAAAATGAACTGGCACCTCACCTAAGTGTCATGTCTAATCATAGCCTCACCTCAAGCTTCATGCCCACTGAGTGGCGCACAGCTACAGTTATCCCACTCCACAAGGGGTGATCCACCTTGGATCCCAGGAACTTCCATCCCATCAGTCTGACGAGCCTGATCTGCAAGGCCATCTAATGTATTATCATGGAACTTATAAACAAAGACATTGGCAACCTTCACACACTAGGGCCAGTCTTGTTTCCTGAACCTGATTGACTTCTTTGAATCAGTCTCCAGAGCTGTGGACGAGGGTAAGGTAGTCTATACAGCCTATCTGGACTTCACCAAGGCCTTTGACACCATCTCCCATTCGGAATCATAGATAAAGTTACTAAGCTGGGTATTAATCCCTACATCACTCGATGGGTTGCCAACTGGCTTACTGACAGAACCCACACTGTAAAAGTAGCTGACTTCAAATACAGCTCCAGACAAGTGACAAGTGGAGCACCTCAGGGTTCAGTCCTGGGACCACTCTTGTTTGGCATCTACGTCTCTGAAGTACATGCCAATACTAAGGGACTCTGGCTAACAAAGTTCGCAGATGACTGCAAACTGGGAGCCATTATTGAATCTCCAGATGATATGGATACTCTACAAAAGAGCCTTACAGAAACAGATGCTTGGTGCCAGAGCCATTGGCTCAAGCTCAGTGCCAAGAAATGTATAGTTATCCCCTTTGGGGAAAAAACATGTACCCGTGAATTACCACATAGGTGGCAGTACACTAAACACCAACAGTGTGATAAGCGACTTAGGGACACAGGTGAACAGTGGTCTCACCTTTGATAACCACATCACCACAACAGTCAGGAAATCCTTCTATGTGGCACACCTCATCACTAAGGGCTTTTCATCCAGAAAAAAGAGGTCATTGTCCCACTGTACTCATCCCTCATTAGACCCCATTATAGAATACAATGCCTCAACACACCTGCAACAACTGGAAAGGCCGCAGAAATACCTCACTAAAAGAATCACAGGCCTAAAGCAGATGCCCGATGCTGACTGCCTTAAAAAGCTCCAGCTATACTCTGTCACATATTGTTTACTCAGAGGCAATCTCTGCTTAACATACAAGGCCATGTCAAACCCAGAGCTGTTGGACATGCTAAACTTAAAGAAATCCCAATCCCCCAGAGCCACATGCTCCAGGGATCTAAACCTTGTCATCACAATAAACAAGACATGCTGGAGGGATAGGTTCCTGACTCAGAGATTCCACAGACTCTGGAATAGACTGCCCATACATGTCAAGCAGAGTGCCTCTTTGGCCATCTTCAAAAGGAACCTTGATGATTGGATGGGAGAAAGGAAATTCACCCCGGGGATCACGTCAGTCACACTGCTAGACAGGGGTCCAAGGAAGTAAATAGTGTGGGAAGAAATAGCCAGGGAATTGTTATGGCTAGGCTTGTATAGGCCCTAGGGCCGATAGCCTAGTGCCAACCTATGAACCTATGTGAGGCCTGGGATAGCAGATAAATGTACCTCTTTATCAGAAACATCTTTCAACACACCTGCTAAGGGAGCAATAGCAAAGTTTGAAAGCCATGCAGATAATGATGGATGTAGACAACATGTGTCACAGATTGTATGTATGCACATATATCTTGCAAATATGCCTACTGCAACATTTCTTCAGTAGTTTAGTCTGTTAAATGCCTTGAATACTGTACATTTTGCCACACACAGTCCTGGGTTTGAATCCAGTGCGTTTCACTTCAGTTACATTGTTGTGAACTCACCAAGTAATGACTGATTCATGCAATTTTAACCCACACAGATTGCTGCTACTGAATTAACTGCTACCTATATTTGCAAGTCAAAGGCCTGTAGATAGGGACACACTGCGCATATTCATATAGCCTAACTATATATCACCTACTACTCTGTGATTGTCATAACAGATGTACCTTAAGCACATGCCTCAAGTGGACTGTACAAGGTACCCTTACCCTAGCTCTGTTATAATGACAGAGCTTACACTGCTGCCTCAGTTACAGCTACAGCTTGCCGTCCTCCAAAGTGTTCACACTCCCCCCTATGTGTCCTAGGCTGCAGCAGCAGCTGTGGCCTGGAACATATGCAGATGTATGTTAACTTCTACAGACCTACCACAACTCACAACCCCCTAGAACAAGGGATCCAGACAAAACTATACATAAAGGGTGTGGGGGGGGGGGCAAAGGTCCAGCGACAGGGACATGTTTCACAGTTTGCCCCTACAAAGATATTGAGCTGATAGAATAGCTGCTACTGCATCAGCATGTATATTCTGCTGGGTATAACATCGGAAACTCATATGTCTCTCTCTCTCCTTACTGACCACAACCCACAATGTTTACCACTGAACTGATAGATAATCAGAATGTCATGAGACAATGACCAAACATATCATGCAAAACTGTGGACATGCCTCATAAATCTCAGCAGTGGACAGTATTTGTACCTACCCTCTGCAATGCTGTAGTCTCTACACCTCACTTATGTCCATCTCAAACACTAAGAAAGGAGCCAAGTCCTACATGAAGCCCTGAAATATTGCACTGTGGTGGCTTGTCATTGGCTAATGAAAGTGCAATCCAGCTGTTTTTGATGAAATGAACACGTCTGAGACACAGACTGGTGCACAGGCAATCATCTGTTAATAAGCATTACCTACAAAAGACAATCAACTGCTTATGGAGAACAGGTCTGTATGTTGCTTTACTCAGACAGATAATGGTTTTGCAAGCTGTTTGCAGAGGTTCTGGTCAAACTAAGATTACTTCACTCTACCAGGTATGTAATACATGTCCCCATATGATAGGATACAGATGGGAAGATGGAGGTATGGGGAATATGGATTACAACATTAGGTCTGTAGTACATCTATGGTATTGACATGGTGATACTCTGCTGTCCATCAGCTACAGGCATGCCTTTCAACCGTCCCTGCTTTGAATCAAATCACAGCTCTGCCCCTATTACTCCCTCTTACAACAGTCGGCTGTTGTAGAAAAGCTAGTGGATTATGAGTTAGACATATTGACAATAAGTAAGGGTGTACACAGCTATAATATCACACTATGCACTGTAATTCACCTCCTCTCAGTCTATCAATGTCACACAGAAATAGTTCTGACATTGTAAAGATATCCCTGATGGTCCCTGATGTACTCTGGCTAGGTCAGCATTTTGTTGAAATTCGGACCTCATTGCATGACAGCTATGGCTAACATATCTATCAACCCCTTACAGCAGGAGTTCAGGTCATAGCCATAATTAGTGGGGGGGGACAGGCCCAAATTCAGTGGCAGCGTACACATACTGAACATACAAAACAAGACTATGAATACACTAAGAGATATTACTGTAGCATAAGTGTTTTCTGAGGGGTCTGGCATGTGGCAGCCAGATTCTTTATATTCTGACAACAACCATCAATGATTGACCAACCATTTATCAGACATCCACATATGTGTGCCAAAAGGACCACATCTATAAGGCATGCATTCACATTCTTGAAACATCTGTGTAGTGGAGCGGTATGATACCTACAGGGAAGATATACTACAGCCCTTTTTGCATTGCTGTCTGTCATTGTGGCACACTGGTATTGCTGGACTGTCCCCATATTGTTATAATAGCACACAGCTATTTGTCTGACAGTGGCTGTATGGCATGCAGTGATGGGTGTAGAGACATACAGCAGACTCTGTCATGGCACACAGGGACATAACCAGTATTGCTACTATCTTGGTGATAACCACACATGTAGTGTGTTGATACACTGTGGGGTATGATGTGTAAGGGAGCAGTGGATAGTGCAGCCCATTTTAGTTGTGCAGGGTATGTACATCATGGACATCCACATATCTGGTCCTGTAATGTGTTCCCCTGTTGTTGTCTTGCAGGTACGATGTATCAACAGAGACATCCTCCATTTTCATCTGCAGAAAATGACTCTATATTAAATGCCCTCAGACAAAACCATCACATCCTGCTATCAAGAGGTCACCACAATCAAGAACAACATGCAGCATTGCGGGCTGACCTTGTCAGGGCAGTTAATGATATTGGCCAACAGGACAGGACCTACAAACAGGTTCAATACCAAGCCACAGACATGGTCAATGCTGCACATCAAAAGGCAGCAGCTGTTGTTGCCAGGGATCATGCTGCCACTGGTGGAGAGCCTGCAACACAAAAACCACTGTCAGCCACAGAGGAATTCCTGGTGAACCTAGGATCAACCCACAGCTCCCAATCAATCATCATGCCATACATCCTGGAGGTGGAAGCTACAGTGTCCACATCAGAGGAGTATCCAGGTAAGCTGACTCTGTTTACCAGTATAATACATTTGCAGTCATTGTGGTAGGCTCTACAGACCAGTACATTGGTGTCAGGTCAATCTGCATTGGGGGGGGGGGGTAGAGTTGGCTTTTCACCACATTTGTGCACACATATCCAGAATGGCAGCAATATAGCCAGTATCACATTAACTACTGTACATGTGGATATATGCACATATTACCTTGTAATAGTGCAACATTTGGTGTTGCTGACAATACCTCTCCCTCACCTTTTCACAGATACGTCAGGTGTGGCCAGAGTTTGTGGTCCTGTACCTGGTAAATGTCATACTGTTGTATTGCCTGATCAGATATACCCTATGAATGTTAAGGGCTGCCATTTTTCCTTTTGCATAATTGTTCTGCTTAGCTAGAGTAGAATAATTGGAGCAGTTAACTACAGTGCATAGCCTAGGGAATGACAGGTGTGTATTTGTACAAACATTAACATGTTTGCAGTTACAGTTATGAGCAACTACGCAGTGTGCTATGCAGGAGGCAATTACTTTAAGATGCCCATTCAGACACAATAATACATAATTGAGTCAGTGGTACATGGTAGAGTAGACAGTTCACCATCTCCAATCACAAACATAGGAACTGGCAACATTACCCGGATATAGCTGACTTGCATTTATGCAGGGCATGAGTTGTCTGTGTATGTTGGTGTGAGTGTGTGTTGAGCATGGGATCAGAGATGAGAAGATATGGGATATGTGATGCAGCTGTGGATTCTCATCTGTATGAGTCTGTGTGAATTACCATACATAATTGTGCAGGTGGTAATGTACTGCTTTTGTCTTGTTTCTCAAAAGTGAACAGGGGGGTTGGAGTCTGTCCCTCTCATAACCTGATGTCAGTGTCTCATTGGACTCTGATGATGATGGTGGCCATAGTGAGGCACAGGTGGCATTGGTGGCTGAATCTGTCCCAGAGGTTGACATCCATCTTTTGCCACCATTGTCCTCACACAGAGTCAGTATGTCCACACATACCCAGTCACCAGAGGCCACAGATATTGGGCAATCAGAGGGTGGTGTCATAGTACAGGACAGTGTAGAACTATGGTGTCAGTGAGTGTAAACACTGGCCATAACCACACAGCTGGAAAAGTCCCAAACAGGCAGATTGACAGAGGTGCTCGAAGGAGGACTGCTGCCCATCCACTTCCTGTTGCAGGTGTTATATCACAGGTCACTCACCGCATGTTTCAGGCTATCATGGAGGCACAGACATGAGCTGAACACAACACAAGACACATGCTTAGGGTTATGGATGCAGCACAGTCTGACATCTGTGACTGCCTCCACTGCATTGGTGATGCCATGGAACATTTCGCTGATGTAGTGCACAGATGGTGGGCTCAGACAATCTCTGTCTTTGTACTGGAACATGTGGTTGGGGTTGGGTGTTGGACACATGGACGTAGGCCAGTAACACCATCTGCTGGTAGTCTATGTGGCCATGCACACTCATGTTCCTGTAGTGGCAGCACCTCCAGCACTACAGAGGGAGGTGTGCTGTCAATACCATAATGTGGCCAGCATGAGCATTTGGTCCTGGGCGGTCCTGTGGGGGACACAGACCCAGCGGACAGCAGTCACTGTCAGGTACTAGCACCGCATCTGACCTTGGGCATGGTGCTGCCCATGCTACTCATGGATGAGCCAGTTCCTATGTTTGTGACTGGAGATGGTGAACTGTCCACTCTACTATGTACATTTCACAGCTGTCCACCATACGCATGTGTAGGGCTAGCTTGACTGTGTACATGCACACACTCCAACACCACTGTCACATGCAGGTCACTCACAGACACACACAATGCCACTCCATGACCCATGTCAATAGCACCCCTTCCTGACTCACACACATGCTGTCCACTGTTTGGCACAGCCTAGGCCTCCAGCACCACCACATCACACCCTGTGCATGTGATGATATCTGTGCTACACCCCTGCCATCCATGCGATCAATGCAGGGACCTGCATATATGTGTCTGATGCACAGGGTGACCATATAACTTTACATGTGTTTGTGTAGTGCAGTAGTGTTATGTCATGGCAGTTGTTTTGGGCCATGACAGGTTCTGTATGCTAGAATGTGTCAGGAGTACACATCCAACTTTGTGCATCTTTGTTTGTCTGTGTCACAGACCTGTGTATGTTTTTGTCCCAGGAGTCTGAGTGGTGTAACTATGGACACATGGTGGAAATACAGCGGTACAGGATGGCAAGGTAGCACAGCAGAGATATGACTTCAACAAGGTATGCCAGTATATATGCATGACTCTCTAAGTGCATTGTGTAGAACATTGTGTCAGGGACAAAGGGGACAGCCAGCGTCAACATGCTTTCATACCACGTGATACCCTCTACTACACTTGATACATGTCACCTGGGTCATCTGTAAGTACAACTGTAGATGGTGGTGGACATCAATTATGCTTATGTAGAGGGGGCAATTTAGGGCAAGCATCTAGTGACAGGGCCATAAAATGCATAACCAATGCTCAGGGGTAGGTCACCTGGGCATGTCTCTAGTGCCATCAGGGAGCATATTTACACACACACACACACACACACACACACACACACACACACACACACACACACACACTCTGAATGCTGTGAGATTAGAACCCTTACCTATCTAGCATTACACACTATAGCTTGCAGTACTTATTGCATGCACCATGCTGTTTATCTGCTACTGCATTCTCAGCCAGTGCACTTAAGGTGGATGAAATGAGCAGGCCATGTAACAGAGGCCACTGCTGAGGCCAGTAGCTAGCCAGTGGGAGTAAAATGCATAACAATGGTACAGAGATAGCCCATAGGAGCATGCCTAAAGTGCTGCTAGGAGATATATTCACACACACAGAGTTGGATGCTGTGATACTAAAACCCTTACCTATCTAGTATTATACCCTATAGCCCACAGTAAATATTGCATGCACCACATTGTTTACCTGCTATTACACTTTCAGCCAGTGCACTTAAGGTGGATGACATCAGCAGGTTTTGTAACAGAGGCCACTGCTGAGGCCAGCAGCTAGTCAGTGGGCATAAAATGCATAACCATTGCACAGAAATAGCCACTAGGGCCTTGTCTGAAGTGCTGCAAAGGGATATATTCACACACACACACACACACACACATTTGGATGCTGTGAGCTTAGAAGTCCTATCTACCTAGTCTTATACACTATAGCTTGCTGTACTTATGGTATGCACCACACAGTTTATGTACTACTACTATACTGTCAGCCAGTCCTCTTAAGGGGGATGACATCAGCAGGCCTTATACAGTAGGGAATTCAGAGGCCAGCAGTCAGTCATGGGGCCAAAAATGCATACCATTGCACAGAGACAGCTCATATGATCATGGCCATAGTGTCATGAGGGGTATATTGATATACACACAAACAGATTTGCAGGAAGTGAGATTAAAACTCCTACCTAACTAGTATTATACACTACAGCTCACAGTACCTATTGCACGTGCCACAGTTTATGTCTGCTGTATATGTTGTTGCAGGCACAGTACTTGTGGAGTACACAAAGTGGCCTTGTGTTAGACAGCATGTGTGGCCTGCAGAGTGATACTGCTTTGTACTGTTATTGTATCTAGTGTACTAGGAGTGGGATACCTGGTCATATCCCTGCTATGTGTGCACACCTACCAGTCTGGCCATATGTTGCTGTTTGCTGTTTGATAGGCAGACATGTGGGCAGGGACAATAGGGCCTGTCCAAGGAGTGCGCTGCCACCATTGTACATTACACCACCTGCGTATCTATATCTGTCTTCAGGGTCAGGGGTCTGTGGGTGAGTGGATTATGTACTGTTGTGGCCTTGGTCAGGTGTCATCAGATGGCTGTTGTGATGAGTATGTGCAGATAATCCCAGCAGTCAGGGGTATGTGAGAACATTCGTACATCCCCTCCCATATCTATCTCAATTTGTATAACAAGGTTGTCGCCTTAAATGTAGATGCGCATGTCAGTAATGTAAATGTGTTCTGTAGATGTGTGTGTGGAGTCTATGTATCACTGTACTTTATATAACTATATATACATATTATCACACACACACACATATATATATATATATATATATATATATATATATATATATATATATATATACATGTGTGTATATATATATATATATATATATATATATATATATATATATATATATATACACACATATATATATATATATATATATATATATATATATATATATATGTGTGTGTGTGTGTGTGTGTGCAACATACTGATAGAGACAATAATCAAGCGTGAGGGGGATAGGGAGATACTGATATGAATACTTAGCTGTCTGTACAGACATATGTTCACATAGCAGGACTTTGGGCATATGAGGCAACTGACATGGGCTCAAGTTCATAGCAGGACTTTGGGCAGATGAGGCAACAAACATGGGCTCAAGTTAGCTAAGTGTAGGAGCTTGGCCAGTGTGACTGTCAGTGCTTACAAGGTGACTCCAGGCCAGAATTATCTGTTCTCCAGTCAGTGCTTTTGTGTGCTGCAGCCAGTTGGCTGCTGGACCTGTTTCCACAGTCCAGAGACTCCCTGATATTTTGTCCAAGGCATTCCCCAGCTGTTTGCTGAACATAATGTGACCCATACCTATCAACTATACAGATTGTAATGGAATGTGTGGAGCTTTGCATCATATTTTTGGTACATTTTACACAGCACTGTGATTTTCTGGCACACTAGGGGAAAAACAGTATAGAATAACATTAGGATATGAAGAAAGGCATTTGAGTTACTGACTCCATGCACATCAGGGGATTTATGCTAATGTAAGACCTGTTATTCTATCAACTTTCCACATTTGTTTGGCCAGTAGTTAATGCTTCTCCATTTATTTGGGCCTTTGTCCCACTATTGTTTATTGTTTTGTCCAGATTCCCTGCTCTAAGATGTTAAGAGATATGATGTGACTGGGGTACATGATGTAACTCCACACACAGGGTGATAGTCTTCATACCTCTCACTGTACATGATTTTGCAGAATGAACAGCATTCTTCCCCATATGTCTGCTCTGTTCCTCATACAGTTGTGTTTATCCAGTAATATACTATGAAATGCAGTCCACTGAATTGCTGTGAGTACTGACACAGTTATGTGATGGCCTTTACATACATGGGTTCATAGGTTCATAGGAAGGTACTAGGCTATCTGCCCAAAGGCATTTATAAGCCTAGCTGGAATGTGTTGGCTTTCGCCGCCCCCATAGATTAGTTCCCTGTGCCTCTGTCCAGCAGAGCCATTGAAGTGATCCCTGGGGAAAACTTTCTGTTTCCCATCCACTCATCAAGGTTTCTCTTGAAGAGGGTAAGCGAGGAGCTTTGCCTAATGTAGATTGGAATCTTGTTCCAGAGCATGGGAAGTCTCTGGGAAAGGAATGTTTCCCTCCAGTGCGTCCTATTTATTGTTGTGGTGAGGTTTAGATCCCTGGTGCATGTGGATCGAGGGGATATGGTTTTCTTTAGGTGGAGCATGTCCATCAATTCTGGGTTGGACATGACCTTGTATGTCAGGCAAAGATCATCTCTGAGTAGGCTGTATGCAACCAAACACAGCTGGAGTTTCTTCAGTCGAGCTGCATAGGGCATCTGCTTGAGGCCAGTGACCTTTTGGTGAGGTACTTCTGTGGTCTTTCCAGCTGTTGCAGGTGTCTTGTAAGGTACATCCCAAATGGAGTAAAAAGCATAACAATGGTACAGAGATAGCCCATAGGAGCGTGCCTAAAGTACTGCTAGGAGATATATTCACACACACAGAGTTGGATGCTGTGATACTAAAACCCTTACCTATCTAGTATTATACCCTATAGCCCACAGTAAATATTGCATGCACCACATTGTTTACCTGCTTTTACACTTTCAGCCAGTGCACTTAAGGTGGATGACATCAGCAGGCTTTGTAACAGAGGCCACTGCTGAGGCCAGCAGCTAGTCAGTGGGCATAAAATGCATAACCATTGCAGAGAAATAGCCACTAGGGCCTTGTCTGAAGTGCTGCAAAGGGATATATTTACACACACACACACACACACACACACACACACACACACATACACATTTGGATGCTGTGAGCTTAGAAGTCCTATCTACCTAGTCTTATACACTATAGCTTGCTGTACTTATGGTATGCACCACACAGTTTATGTACTACTACTATACTGTCAGCCAGTCCTCTTAAGGGGGATGACATCAGCAGGCCTTATACAGTAGGGAATTCAGAGGCCAGCAGTCAGTCATGGGGCCAAAAATGCATACCATTGTACAGAGACAGCTCATATGATCATGGCCATAGTGTCATGAGGGGTATATTGATATACACACAAACAGATTTGCAGGAAGTGAGATTAAAACTCCTACCTAACTAGTATTATACACTACGGCTCACAGTACCTATTGCACGTGTCACAGTTTATGTCTGCTGTATATGTTGTTGCAGGCACAGTACTTGTGGAGTACACAAAGTGGCCTTGTGTTAGACAGCATGTGTGGCCTGCAGAGTGATACTGCTTGGTACTGTTATTGTATCTAGTGTACTAGGAGTGGGATACCTGGTCATATCCCTGCTATGTGTGCACACCTACCAGTCTGGCCATATGTTGCTGTTTGCTGTTTGATAGGCAGACATGTGGGCAGGGACAATAGGGCCTGTCCAAGGAGTGCGCTGCCACCATTGTACATTACACCACCTGTGTATCTATATCTGTCTTCAGGGTCAGGGGTCTATGGATGAGTGGATTATGTACTGTTGTGGCCTTGGTCAGGTGCCATCAGATGGCTGTTGTGATGAGTATGTGCAGATAACCCCAGCAGTCAGGGGTATGTGGGAACATTCGTACATCCCCTCCCATATCTATCTCAATTTGTATAACAAGGTTGTCGCCTTAAATGTAGATGCGCATGTCAGTAATGTAAATGTGTTCTGTAGATGTGTGTGTGGAGTCTACGTATCACTGTACTTTATATAGCTATATATACATATTATCACACACATATATATATATATATATATATATATATATATATATATATATATATATATATATATATATATATATATATATATATATATATATATATATATATATGTATGTGTGTGTGTATATACACACATATATATACACATTATATATATATATATATATATATATATATATATATATATATATATATATATATATATATGTGTGTGTGTGTGTGTGTGTGTGTGCAACATACTGATAGAGACAATAATCAAGCGTGAGGGGGATAGGGAGATACTGATATGTATACTTAGCTGTCTGTACAGACATATGTTCACATACCAGGACTTTGGGCATATGAGGCAACTGACATGGGCTCAAGTTCATAGCAGGACTTTGGGCAGATGAGGCAACAAACATGGGCTCAAGTTAGCTAAGTGTAGGAGCTTGGCCAGTGTGACTGTCAGTGCTTACAAGGTGACTCCAGGCCAGAATTATCTGTTCTCCAGTCAGTGTTTTTGTGTGCTGCAGCCAGTTGGCTGCTGGACCTGTTTCCACAGTCCAGAGACTCCCTGATATTTTGTCCAAGGCATTCCCCAGCTGTTTGCTGAAAATAATGTGACCCATACCTATCAACTGTACAGATTGTAATGGAATGTGTGGAGCTTTGCATCATATTTTTGGTACATTTTACACAGCACTGTGATTTTCTGGCACACTAGGGGAAAAACAGTATAGAATAACATTAGGATATGAAGAAAGACATTTGAGTTACTGACTCCATGCACATCAGGGGATTTATGCTAATGTAAGACCTGTTATTCTATCAACTTTCCATATTTGTTTGGCCAGTAGCTAATGCTTCTCCATTTATTTGGGCCTTTGTCCCACTATTGTTTATTGTTTTGTCCAGATTCCCTGCTCTAAGAGTTTAAGAGATATGATGTGACTGGGGTACATGATGTAACACCACACACAGGGTGATAGTCTTCATACCTCTCACTGTACATGATTTTGCAGAATGAACAGCATTCTTCCCCATATGTCTGCTCTGTCCCTCATACAGTTGTGTTTATCCAGTAATATACTATGAAATGCAGTCCACTGAATTGCTGTGAGTACTGACACAGTTATGTGATGGCCTTTACATACATGGGTTCATAGGTTCATAGGAAGGTACTAGGCTATCTGCCCGAAGGCATTTATAAGCCTAGCTGGAATGTGTTGGCTTTTGCCGCCCCCATAGATTAGTTCCCTGTGCCTCTGTCCAGCAGAGCCATTGAAGTGATCCCTGGGGAAAACTTTCTGTTTCCCATCCACTCGTCAAGGTTTCTCTTGAAGAGAGTAAGCGAGGAGCTCTGCCTAATGTAGATTGGAATCTTGTTCCAGAGCATGGCAAGTCTCTGGGAAAGGAATGTTTCCCTCCAGCATGTCTTATTTATTGTTGTGGTGAGGTTTAGATCCCTGGTGCATGTGGATCGAGGGGATATGGTTTTCTTTAGGTGGAGCATGTCCATCAATTCTGGGTTGGACATGGCCTTGTATGTCAGGCAGAGATCATCTCTGAGTAGGCTGTATGCAACCGAATACAGCTGAAGTTTCTTCAGTCGAGCTGCATAGGGCATCTGCTTGAGGCCAGTGACCTTTTGGTGAGGTACTTCTGTGGTCTTTCCAGCTGTTGCAGGTGTCTTGTAAGGTACATCCCAAATGGGGCATTGTACTCTATGATGGGTCTGATGAGTGATGCTTAGAGGGGCCCAGTGACCTCCTTTGTCTGGATGCAAACCCTTTTCTGATTAGGTGGGCCACATATAAGGATTTTCTAACCACTTTGGCAATGTGATTATCAAAGGAGAGGTTCTATCTACGTGGGTCCCCAGATTCCTTATTATGTCTTTCATATTTAGCGGGCTACCACCTATGTGGTAGTTTGTGGGTACTTTGTTTTTTCCAAAGGGAATGACTATGCACTTTTTGGCATTTAGCTTGAGATCATGGTTTTTTGACACAAGGTATCTGTCTCAGTGAGAGCCCTTTGGAGGATGTCTGTGTCAGCCGGAGAGTCAATTATAGCCCCTAGTTTGCAGTCATTTGCAAACTTAGTCAGCCATAGTCCTCCTGTGCTTGCCTGTACCTCTGAGAAGTATATGCCGAAAAGGAGAGGTCCTAGGACTGAACCCTGGAGAATGCCACTTGTAACTGGCTGCCGCAACTCTTACCATGTGGGTTCTGCCTATGAGCCAGTTGGCAACCCATCTCATGACTAAGGGGCTTATGTTCAGGCTGGTGAGCTTGTCTATAATACCTGAGTGGGGAATGGTGTCAAAGGCCTTTGCAAGGTCTAGGTAGGCTGTGTGGACCACCTTTCCCTCATCTATACTCTTTGTAACTGTCTCAAAGAAGTCCACCAGGTTTAGGAGGCATGATCTGCCCTTAACAAAGCTGAACTGGGTAGGGTCTAGTATTTGGAGGTTTCCAATGTCTCTGCTAATGAGATCCATGATGATGCGCTCCATAGCTTTGCAGACCAAGCTAGTCAGGCTTATAGGGTGATAGTTCCCGGGGTCCATTGTGGCTCCACCTTTGTGGACTGGAATAACCATTGCTGTTTGCCACTCTGTGGGCATGTAGCCTGTGGAGAGGCTGGGTTTAAACAGTGTGTTTAGGTGTGGGGTTAGTTCATCTTTGAGCTCATGTAGGACACAGCCTGGGACACTGTCCGGTCCCATTGATGCTGTGTTTTTGGTTTTGGAGAGGGCTGTTTTAACCTGAGTGTCTGTGATTTCAGGGGCACTACATTCTTCTGGTATAGTTATGGGCCCTTTTGGGGGAGAGAGGGGGGTGAAGTTTGCACTGAACCTGTCTGCCAGGATGTTGGCTATATCGGTTGGTTCAGTGTATTTTGTGCCATTCTGCACTAACTCTGAGCAGATCTGAGAAATGCCACTTAGATTCTTGACATAGCTAAAGAATGCCTTGTGGTTATCTTTGTAGTCCATGGCAATTTTTCTTTTGACGCTAGCCTTGGGTGATTTTATGAGGGAATGTAGTTTCTTGCTGATACTGATCAGGGATGTCTTCCCTTCTTGGGATTTTACTCTTTTCTGTACTAGTTTCCTCCTTCTATTGTATAGCTTGTTTATGGCAGGGGTCCACCAGACTGGTTTCCTTTTCTTGGAGAAGTGAGTCTTGGTTTTGTTTGTGATAGCATGATCCATGCATTCTTGTAGGTGCCCGTAGAGTGCATTAGTAAAGGATTTTGCAGTTTGGAAAGCGTTTTCCTTTAGCATGGGGGCTTTGAAACTTCCCACCATGGTCTTAAGTAATGTGAAGTTTGCTTTTGAAGTTTTTCACAGTGTTTTTTTGACTGGGGGTGGTGGCGGAATGTGGATATCCAGTGTGATTAGTTTATGGTCAGATCTAACCAGCGAGGGCTTGACCTCCAGTGTGGAACACTGGTCGCCCATGTTGGTGATGACCAGGTCCAATATGTTATCACCTCTGGTGGGGGTGATGACCATTTGATCCAGGGCATTTGAGTTTATAAATTCCAGGAAATGTTGGGCAAGGGAGTTTGTACTTGAGTAGTTCTCCCAGTTAATGTTTGGATAATTGAAATCACCCAATATCAGGGTGTTTGGTAGGACCTTTATGTTTCCCAGTGTTTCCAGGAATGCAGAGTGGGGGTCCTGGGACATGGTGGGTGATCTGTAGAAAGCTAGAATTTGAATAGCAGTTTTACCCTTTGTTAGTTGCACGTGGATGAACTCTGAAGCATCGTGCTGTGCCACTAACCTGGAGGTGTGGGTATCCTTGATGAATATGGATACTCCCCCTCCTTTTGTATTTCGGTGGGTTTTATGGCCAAAATGTATGGTATGAGTTGTAGCCTGGTAGGGCTGGGGTGCTCTCTGGAGCCTTAAACCAGGTTTCTGTTACTGCACCTATATGACTTTTCTCCATACTGAGTGTGCATTTTGAGGTTTAGACTTCTGGTATTGAGTAGCATTACCCTCAGTTTTTTGTTACTTGTGTTATTTACAGTGGTGGGTTTGTCTTTTGAGCCTTGCCTAAAAAAGGCACTATGGGGGTGGCAAAAGCCTTGCCCAGTATTCGAAAGCCTAAGGGTGACAGGTGCAAACCATCTCTAGCAAAGCAGCGTGGCTTGTCGAGCATGTCATCCCAGGCTGACAGACACTGGATTCCCTTTGAATGACACCAGAAGCTTAGCCAGTTGTTGAAATTGATAATTTTTTTCTTTATACAGTGGTATCATTCTTGGTGAGGGCAGGATGCTACTCAGGGTCAGGGTCATACCGGCCTGGGCTACGTGATCAGAGAGCTTCTCTATATCTTTTTTCATGTAGTCCAGGGAGGTACGGCCCAGATCATTCACACCAACATGGACAATGACAGAGTCATATTTGTACTTGTTCTGGAGTGACCTGAGTGCTTGTGTTATGTGGCGGATCCTGGCACCCAACAGGCAGCTAACAGTAACCTTCTCCTTGTTCAGCCTAGTGAGTGGGATGTCAGAGTAACGACTATAGAGTCACCTATTACTAGTGTGTTGGGTATGTTATTTTGCCTTAAGTCTGTGATTGTGTGGCACACCAGTTTTGTGAAGTATGTGTTTCATGGTTTGTGTTGGGGGGGGGGGGTGGAGGTTGCTTGGATGTCTGCTTTTCAGGTCTCTGTTGCTTCTGCAGATTTTTATTTAGAGCCTCCGAGTATGTTTTCCTGTATTTATGTGTGTTTTTTGCTGGTGCTGGTTTCATAGATCTATGTGAGACTGGTGGTGTGATGCAAGTAATTCCCTTCGCCTCTTGACTGCCTGGTCCAGTCTTGGGTTGAGAGAGCTTAGCCTCCAATTTGGCTGTATAATTGCATCTCTCGCATGTATTAGTGTTTGGTGGAAGGAGGAGAGGGTTGTCTGTGTTCATGAGGCAATTGTAACATTTCCTCAAAATGCCCAGATTCACCAGTTGGACCGGAGAGTACACATGAAACTGCCCTTTGGACATGCCTGGATAGGTACAGTGAACTGTTTTACTGATTGGCTGGTAAGGTCAAATAGAGAGCCTTGTCCTTCTCTACAGTACTAAGGTTTATTAGTGCTTGCTATGAATTTTGAGCAAGTGCCGGGATGAGAAGTGAATGGTTTGAGTGCTTAAGTTGAAAGTTTGTGTAGTTCCAAGGGAAAAATTGAAGGGTAGACTTTGTGGAGCCAGGAATAGTTATACCCTCACTAACTGTCTCTGCCCGGAATGCAAAACCACGCAAATGGAGGGTTTATAGCAAGGGAATGAAAGAGATAGAAATTAGTGCAAAATGGCCAATAAACTACTAATTTATGGGCTGAAACCACTTCTCCAGGGACAGATAGGCTGCTCAAAGCTCCCTCTCTCACAGTGAACAGAGAAACTTCCTTCTATCCAAGTAAGGTATGGGCAAACACAGAAACTTGTAACACAGCCCTGAATTCAGAACTAACCTGAAAACTGGACTATACTAGCTTAGAAATGCGGGAAAACAATTATATTTTTTTTGTTTTTTTTCTTCAGAAAATAAAGCAGATACAATCAAAAAAAATTTAAATGCACATAAATGGCTATCACACTTGGGTGTGTAGCCTACAACAGTTAAACAGGTAGTTTAAACAAAAAAAAATGACTTTGTTAAAGTGCAGGCAGTAAAATAAGTACAATACGTAGCTGAAATAAGCTTTTTAAATCACAGAAACTCTAGAAAATCAACATTTTAGGCGGAAGTAGCAAAAGGCAGCAAGAAAATGTAGAAAAATTACACTTAATCACTCCAAAGACTCTCTTTTGTCTCTCTGCTGCTGTAGAACTCTGCAGGGCTCCAGGCAGGAACTTACTGAGCTGTTAACTAGCACATAAATCTTGCAAATGTGGGTTTTATAGCTAGGAAATGAAAGAGATAGAAATTAGCCCTAAATGGCCAATAAACTACTAATTTCTGGGCTGAGACCACTCCTCCAGAGACAGATAGGCTGCTCAAACCTCCCTCGCTCACAGTGAACAGAGAAACTTTCTTCTATCCAAGTAAGGTATGGGCAAACACAAAAACTTGGAATACAGCCCTGAATTCAGCACTAACCTGAAAACTGGACTATACTAGCTTAGAAAGGTGGAAAACAAGTTTTTTTTTGTTTGGTTTTTTTTTTTTTTTTCAGAAAATAAAGCAGATACAGTTAAAAAAACACTTTAAACACTTTAAATGCACAGAAATGGCTATCACACTTGAGTGTGTAGCCTACAACAGTTAAACAGGTAATTTAAACAAAAAAAAGACTTTGCTAAAGTGCAGCCAGTAAAATAAGTACAATATGTAGCTGAAACAAGCTTTTAAATCACAGAAACTCTAGAAAATTTGTGTTTTAGGAGGAATTAGCTAAAGGCAGCAAGGAAATACAGAAAAATGATACTTAATCACTCCAAAGTCTCTCTTATGTCTCTCTGCTGCTGTACAACTCTGCAGGGCACCAGATAGGAGCTTGCTGAGCTGTATCTTGCTGAGCTGTATACTGCAGCTAATCTGATCTGTTGCAAGCTGCTGTTATACTAACCACCTTCTAGGTTGCTCAGAACATGTATAATGTCTGTAGGTTTGGACCTCTGTCCTTCCAGTTTCTCTGTCTGTGTCCAGCTTCCTTGCAGTAACAGATTACGGTGTTATGACAGTCTGTGGGACTCCTACCACATGAGTAACTCACATGCAAAAGCTGTAGTGTGCCAGACTCAAACCATCAACACCATCAACCATGCTAATGTCTTTATTCAGTGAGACACACCAGCCTCCAGAAAGTCAGGTTTAATTTCTCACACTATCAACAGCATACAGACATATACTGTGACCCTTGGTGTGACCCCCTGCATTTTGTGGAAAATACTTGTGACCAGGTTCTTTGTGACAGCCCTGGAATTGTGTGGTCTGCCGATATATCCTTACAAACATACTGTTAATGGAGTTGCATGGGAACACTGATGTATTGGGGGTAGGGGACACTAGCACTGACAGTCATGCATCCGTCCTATGACCCCACTGTTTGGCAATTCCCTTGCATATTGCAGTGGGGTTTCCAGCCATGTAGCCTAATATATATTATAGGACACCCAGTATTGGACAGAGTACTTGTTGTTCTAAGTAGCTGTTAGTTCTCTGCAAGTAACCCAGTACCCCACTCTATTCCCTTGCATACATGCAGCAGGTCCATACATATGCTACCATAGTCTAGTACCCCATACATTTGTTGTATAGGATAGTGACTTATCTTGCGAATGCAGCAGTTGAAAGATCTGTGTTTCAGGGCTGATGCTGCCTGATTCACACAGTACACAGCCAATATATGGTTAGTTACATGTTGTGTGTTCTAGATAGCATCATTTTTACTATGTATGCAAGTCGGAGTAAGGTGTCAGTCCCTAGGACCCTAGGTTGTCAGTGTGTGTGTTATGCGATGTCTCTTGGTCAAGACCAGGGCATACTGGGCATGCCTACGTCTGCCTACAGGGACAACCTCAGGAAGGTCCTTCTCCAAGTCCCCCTGTGGGTGTGGCCATGGGGACCTAGGCACTGGTGGGGGGCTGTGTATCCTTCCCTCTGATGATTCTGCTGCAGCTGTTTCCACAGGATCATATTGTGTGGCATGGCACATACTATGAACATCTGTGCACATGTGGCTGGAGAGTACTGCAGGGCTCCACCAGATATATCTAGGCACTGGAACCGTGACTTGAACAGCCCAAAGACATGCTCTGTGATGTTCCTAGTTTGTGCATGTGCCTCATTATGGCATTCTTCAGTGGGTGTGTGTGCATATCTGATGTGTGTCATCATCTAAGGTTCCAGTGCATAGCCAGCATCCTCCAGTAGATGGCCATACGTGATGTCCCCCCTGGCAAACATCTGGTGCAGCTGTGATGCACGCCAGATATGGGAGTCAAGATAACTGCCAGGGCTGCCAGCACATACATTCATGATAATGCCCTGGGCATGGCACATGACCTGGCAGTTGATGGAGTGATACCCCTTGCGGTTGACATAAACTCTACAGTTCTCACCAGATGGTGCTTTGATGTGTACATGAGTGCAGTCTATGGCATCCAGTACCTCAGGGTAGTGTGCTACATGGTAGAAGAGCCAGATAGTGCGAGCTCTCTCTTCAGGGGTGCAGGGTAAATAAATGTGCTCACTGGTATGTCTTATCATAGAATACAGGAGATGGTTGAGTACCCTGGATGCTGATGCCTGTAAAACCCCCATCATGTCCCCAGATGGCCTTTGGAAAATACCCGTAGCTAGTATCCTAAGGGCTACACATACCTTTGTTTCCACTGAGATCGGTTCCCCTCTGTTGGCCCTGGGTCTGAGTTGAGGACGTCAGAGCTTGTTGAGTTCTTGTATTATGTCTATGTCCACCTTGTAGCACTCTACAATCTCCAGCTCATGTAGCTCCTGGAAGATTACCTTGGGCCTGGACACTCTTCTCCTTCTCAGTCCAGGCCATTTGTCAGCAGCAGCAGCACCACTGACTTCAGCATCTAACACATACAGATGCAGCAGAGCTGCAGCAGCCCCTAGTATTAGTTTAGTTAAAAATCCCATGTTTGTACTCCACTGGTGCAGAGTATGAGGGTGAAATCAGATTATAGGGTGTTTACAACTTTTCCAGGGCTCTGCTGTAGGTAAAGCCTCTGTGATTGGCTACCCATGATGCATTCCACCTGCCAAGTACATCATTATCAGTGTTTTAATGGCCCAGTTTAAGTGGCACAGGGGTTATCAGTAATTAATATATGATTGGTTTTCCCAGGTAATTTTCTTTTTTTTTTAAACACCCTTGTCTGCTAAGCACTGTGGTGCAGCACGCAAACCCACATCACAGATATAAACAATGCTCAGCATGCAATGGACACACCCCTATAGATGGGCATGCTCAGCACATAGGTGCACCATGCAAATGTGCTCAAACTAGGTAAAACACGTGTCCTACAGGTAAACAAAGCTTAGCGGTCACTGGACACACATCCCTGCTCAACTCAGCGTCATGGTATGCAAACAGGCACTGCTGAGCTCCAATGTACTTGAAGAAATACAGACACACCTCCTTCTGATGTCAGCTACCTCTTCTGTGGACACCAGCACAGTTCTGGGACTACACAGATTTAATCTGTGGGCCTGGATACCCATTTTTCTATTCAGTAACGCCAGTTCATATGTATATAGATCTGTGCAGACAACCAGGAAACCACACTATCCCAGACCCTACCTCCTTAGCAACTACAGAAATCTACCATTGCATTATTGTCACATATTTTATTTTTTTCATTTTTACATTTTTAAATATTTTCTTTTTGCATATCAGCATGTTTGAGCACTGCTATGCATTGCCCAAACATAATATGAATATTTAAAAATATATTTTCCATTATTTTCCATTACATTTTGGACACACAGGACATAGCTTTGTCCATATATGTGTCTGCCATGCTATTTCTGTCCTTCTAACTTGGATTTTACAGCTCCTGTTTACTTTTTTATCTCATGTACACAGAATTTTTCTGTGTATACTTTGGACACCAACATGGGGTATGCACTAATGCCTATCTACTTGGTGGATTGGTCCAAGACCCTCATTTGCATGCAATTCACCTGCTTATGAGGTGATCTGTATGCCATGGACACTTCCATGTTCTCACACTCGTGCATGTCCCTCAGCTTCGTTTACTGGCTTTCATGGCTACTTACTTCAGTGTAAGCTCCATGCCACTATGCCTACATGGAAAATTAATTCATGTGTGCTTTCCTGAATTCTTCCCACAGTAGTAAGAGACATTTTGTGAAGGCACCATTGTGAGGCACAGCAGCAGATTAAGAGGACTATATTTAGAGAGAAGTCAGGGAAGAGAATTAGATAGCAAGAAGGAAGGAAGTGAAGAAAGGAGAGTAAGGAGGTTATAAGGAATGAAAAGCTACTTGGATATAGGATATCCTTGTTTTTTGCAAGAACAGAGCAAGATTTTAGCTAGGAAGTCTTTCAGAGCAGTTTTGAAAGATGGGAGGGTGGTACAGGCCCAATGCACCCAATGTAAGGAGTCCCAGGCCTTAGCAACCTTGTATAAGTACAGACAATGCCCATCAGATTTGCTAGCTTTGTAGACAGACAGACATGAGTTTTTGGTCACTGGATTGCAATAACTAACTGGAAATATACTTGCGTAGAAATTGTTTTTAGTGCTGGACTGTCAGATGGATGATGGATAATTTTATAGGTGGTAAAATGTTGTGTATATGTTAGTTGATGTGGCAGTTCTAAGCAAGGCGTATGTGCTGCAAATTTAGCAACTTTGTTATAGCACTGTTCGAGTTTCAATTTGTGTCATACCTGGAGGTTAGCAAGGATGTGCGCACCATAAACAAGAATGGCTAAGAGATAAGTAGTGGCAAGTGTAGTTTTAGTTGCATCGGTGAGAAAGGTTTTGGCTCTGTAAAGCATCCCTAGTTTTTGATGAGTTTTTCTTATGCAATTTTATATATGCAGGTCAAATGTAAGATTATCATGCACTATCACTCCTAATAGTTTGCTATGAAAAGTGACTTCAATGGTTGTATTATCGAGAACATTTACTTTAAATTTTGCTTTTTCATGAGAGACAGCTTTGTGGGGAAAAAGTAGTATTTTGTTTTATCTTGGTTGAATATGAGTTGTGCATTATGAAGCCAAGTTTCAGGGGCTGTTAAAGCTTCTTGAGTACGTTTTTGGAGGTGTACCATGTTGTCAGATGTGCAAATGAGAGTGGAATCATCTGTGTACTGTATTAGGATGGCCTATTGTGTGGAAGTACAGAAGGTGTTGTAAAAATGTTAAAGAGTAGGGGACCAAGGATAGAGCCTTGTGGTACACCGGTGATGACTGGAAGGTAAGGAGATAGCATGGAGTGCCATTTTACTAATACCTATTGGATAGGTAGCTTTTGAACCACAGAAGGGTGGACTGAGAGACACCTAATGAAGACATTTGAGGAAGAAGTTTGCTGCGACAAACTGTGTTGAAGGCTTTAGACAAGTCTAGAAATAAGGAAGAGACTAGTTTGCCATTATCTCTAGCTTTACTGATAATATCTATATAGGTTAGAAGGGCAGTCCTAGTACTATGGGAAGGATGTAAGCCATGTTGTGTAGGGGATAAAAGTTGTTTTTGCAGGAGATAGTTTAGCAATTGTTTTTGAATACATTTTTCAAGTATTTTGGCAAGGGGGACATAAGATTGCTATAGGTCTAAAGTTATTAATGTCTGTTGAATTTCAATCCTTTGTGGAGATGGATAATGTGTAATGTTTTTCAGAGAGGCAGGGAGCATGGGATTCCTAGACTGACCTATTTATAAGAATTCAGACAGGATAGGCAATGCTGTTGGCTGCTGTTTTTAGGTACTCACCTGGTTGGTTATCAGTTGAAGAAGACCATGAGTTAAGTTTGTTTAAGAGTAGTTTATTTTTATTTATTTTATTTTATTTTACATTTGTTTACCGGGAAATGTCGGACTGGGCCAAACACCTATTTTCAGTGGAGGCCTGGGGAGAAAAGCACCATACTGATAATAGTAATAGACAATATATAACACAAGTATCCTAAAGATGCTATAATTTTAATCGATGAGGCAAAAAAATTTACATATTTAAAAATACAAGCATTTGGAAAAATATATAATACATAATCCTATGTAAAGAGCAGTGCCAGGAAAGACATAGGTGGTTAAGTTTTAGAAATGTAGAAGACATAGGTTGTTAAGGTTAAAAATGTAGAAGACTGGGGAGAAAATACATGAAAGAGGACCCCTTGATAGATGAGGCATAAGCAAGGGCAGTGCTGAAGTAAAGCAGACATAGACATAGTGGTGGAGTAAACGTATGGAAAAAGGCTGGCTGAGTAGTACTAAAGAAAGGAGGTGTTAGTATTTTATACAGATTGGGTGTAGTGATGGGGCTATGCATGAGGATAAAACTGGAGGAAGAGGAGGGAGGTGGTATGGGACAGGGATAAAGAATAGAGTTATGCAATACAGGTGCAGTGGGAGAAAGGGCTTAAAGGGAGATAGAGGTAAAGAGAATATGGTAAGAAGGGATAAACTGATCAGGCAGGTTTAGTGCAGGAACACATCCAGTTGTTGCTGACGTGTTCCTTTAGTAGGTGTTTGGATGTGGAAATATTGGTGCTATATAGTATAGTCTGCGGTAAGGTATTCCAAGAACTGGGTGCTTGGCTAGAGAAGATGGAGTCCCCAAAGCTGTTGTGAGATTTGTTAATTTTTAGCAGGTTTTTTATTGCAGGATCCTAGTGTTCTGGAGCCAGAGTAAGAATGTATAAGGTGGTCAAGAGCAGGACAGTAATTTGGGTGGTTGAAGATGGAATGAGTGAAAATTAATTGGTTATAGGTAAGAAGATTAGGTAGCTCTTATTAATTTAGATGGAGCAAAGCTATGCAGTATTGTGATCTGTATGGGAGGTTTGCGACAAATCTTGCAGTTTTATTATAACATAACTCCATTTTTTTCAGTTCAGTTTTTCTTAGCTTAGTGAATATAGGAGAAGTGTATAAGAGGGTGGAAAGTAGGTGAGTTCTGGAAATTGCCTTTCTGGTAGGGTCAGTTAGAAACTGTTTGATTCTGTAGAGTGAGCCTGGTTTGATATGTACTTTTTTGACAATAGTGACTAGGTGTTTGTCAAATCTAAGTTTGTTGTCAATGGTTACTCCGAGAAGCTTAGTGTGTTTTACTGGTACAGAGATAGTTTTGTTTTTTGAAAAGAGGCCAACGGGTGATGGGTGGTCATGTATTGTTTTACTGGTAAACAGCATGAGCTTCATTTTATTTGGGTTGAGAATTAGTTGGGAGTCAGTTTAGGTAATTTTTGATACCAGAGAAGGGTTTCTGGGTTGCTTGATGGAGTAAGGATATGGAAGCTGCTGAGCAGATAAGATAGGAGTCATATGCGTATTGGACAATTGTTGCATGTTGAGTGGCTGTGGAGAGATAATTCCTGAATATGATGAAAAGCAGTAGGCTGAGTATTGAACCTTGGGGTACACCAACGAGACAGGTAGAAGGGAGAAGAGTTCGTAACTCCATTTGACTGCTTGTAGGCAATCTGATAAATAGTTAAGAAACCAGGCGAGAGTGAGTTGGGACAGGTTAAATGCAGAAGGTTTGTTGAGAAGTTTCTGGTGGGAAACAGTGTCAAATGCAAATGCTTTTGACATATCATGTTAAGAAAATGAATAAATAAAATATAATATTGAGATGGTTTATATCTTTGCCATTCTTTCCATACTTTTTCTGTATCCCGCATTAGTATTCCACTCTTTTTGGATAGCCAGATTGTATCATTGCTTTTCAGTATTTTCCTTCTAGGATGTGTAAGGATATTTAGGATAGTTAGAAAAGTTGTATTGAATTCAATTACTGCTTCATCTAAGAGGAGGATTTTTAGGAAGTTCCAGTAAGCGGGCGATTGTGTAGTGATGAACATTTCTGGGTTAAACTTGGAAAGGTTATGTGTTTTTTTATAAATATGCTTTTTAACTGGATGTTTCATGTCTAGTCATATAGTGTGGGAGATGATCGCTGAAAGAGTCTGACATGGTACCTGTGATGGAGTATTTTCTAGGGTCTGATACTAGGATCCAGTCTAATAGAGAATTTGATGTCTTGCTCTAATGTGTTTGCTATTAATTAGTTGTGTGAAACCATATAAGTTTGTGCTAGATGTAGGGGAGTTAGAGTTTAAGTCTAACCAATTGACATTCACATCACCTAGTAATATTTTTTTCTTGTGGAAATGCTATGCATATCCTATGTAGTATATATTCTGGTATAGCTGTATTGTCATCAGGAGGGATATAAAGGACAGTAATACATATTTGTCTATAATTGTTTATTTTGAGGAAAGCAATAAGAAACTTTGCTGAACTGAATTTTGGTACTGGTTTGCTGTAAGGGGAATGTGGTAGATATTGGGAGCAATACCACCACCTTTCCTTTTTATACAGTCATTACAGATGATATTGTAGCTAGGATGTATAGCTTCAGAGTTGTTTATGCTGGGTTTAAGCCATGTTTCTCTTACAGTGAGAACATCAGGCTTATGCTGGGTAATTCAGACATGTTGTTCAGCAGTTGTATTTCTTATACTTCTAACATTTATTGCATCAAAAATAGATCATCAGGGTTGGGGATTGGCCATTGTTGGGTTACAGAAATGTGTGGGTGAGAATTATTTTTGTGTTCATTGTGATTGATGGGGCCAGGATTAGGGGGTATATCTTCTCCTAGAAGGGTTTTAGTATATTGGGGAATTATGCATACTTGTTTTTTGGAAATGATTCTTGCACATATTTTTTCTGGTTTGCATTGAAGTGCAGTTAATCAGTCTATATTTGGAATAAAGTTGATAGACAATATTAAATAGGTTTGTTGCAATGTGTGGAGAATATAAAGAGTTTGTATGGATAGGTGGTTGGGAGAGAGTTGTAGAGATTTGATATATTATTGAGTTGTGGTAGGATGAAAGATGGCACAGTAGGAAGAGAAAAAAAGAGACTAAGCTGAAGAGTAGCATAATTAAGCACACAAGTCTGTATTTTATAGATGTCAGGTAGGAGGGAAGTAGCAATGTAGAAGGAATCAAGAAGGTGCAGGACAGTAGGAGATTCAGTGATGGTAGATTCTGAAAGTTGGAAGAGGAGACAGCTAGTCTAAAATAGACGTGAGCAGATCAGTGGGAGAGGGAAGCTGTAGATAGGCAAATGTAATACAGAGTTTGATGTAGCTGCCTTGCAAAGACAACTACTTCAGTTAGTAATCATTCAGTAAAGAGGAGGAAGACATTTTAAAGTTTTTATTTTATTTTATGTTATGTTTGTTAAATGGAGTAGAGAACAGATCCCAAAATTACCAATTTAAGTCTGAGTCTTGGAAAGAAAAAGGGAAGATATAAAGGAAATGTGATTTAAATTTTCATTCAAGCAATAAGAAAATAAGATTGTATTGACTGTTCATGGCAGTTATATATTGGGTGATATTCATAGACATTGAACCTAGGTGTAAAGGCAGTCTGTGCAGATTGTGGCTAAGCACAGCTTCAGCATGACTCGTAGAGGTCAACTGTGCTTATCTCCAGCAGCTTTCAGTGAACTTATACAAATTAAGATATAGTGAGATTCAAATGAGAAATGGTTTAAAATGTCTTATGTTAATGAGCCCTATTCGTGCCTGTTTGTGATTCGTAATCAGTTCTTGACATGATGTGGTGCTATTTGCAGATATATTATATAAAGCAAAATCATACTTTTTATATCTAGTTTGCTCTTCTTAAGTATGTTTGATGTTGCTGACAGCCAAGCTATTTTGCTGTGTGATTTTTTGCTTTGGCTGAGCCAAAACCCTTTGCATCCAGTGGCACTCACCAGACCAGAAGGTGAAAATATATTCAAATAATAACCCAGCACAGCTTTGATAATCAAGAAAGTTTTGGTAGATTTAGAGTGGACAGGGATATTGTAAAGTCTTTAGTGAGTTTGTATTGCCCACAGGTGGGAACCTGGAGGATGTGTGACCTTTCTACACCTAGGGATATTAAGATATATATATAGCCCTTACTATACTTGCCATGGGCACTATTCAGAAATAGACTTTGGACTCTAAGTATTTCTCAGACTTCTGCTTCAAGAATACTTCAGCAGTTCCTTGAATACTCTTGACACATGATAATCAGTGTATTTATCTGCCAGTGTCAATGTAGGACCAAGCCAGAAGCACACGTTGTCTGTGGGATGGCATAATTTCATTAGATGCTTGGTGCAATAGATTGCACCCCTGTTGTCATTAAGGCACAGTCAGGATCACATGAAGAACAGTACCAAAATATGAAGGAGTACCATTCTATTAGCTGTCAGGTAGTGTGTGTGTGTGTGTGTGTGTGTGTGTGTGTGTGTGTGTGTGTGTGTGTGTGTGTGTGTGTGTGTGTGTGTGTGTGTGTGTGTGTGTGTGTGTGTGTGTGTGTGTGTGTGTGTGTGTGCGTGTGTGTGTGTGTGTGTGTGTGTGTGTGTGTGTGTGTGTGTGTGTGTGTGTGTGTGTGTGTGTGTAGTGGACATGATTTTCATATCTGGCAAACAAGCTCACTCTGCCACCTCTTTTTGCATGGTAAGATGCACTAGGGTCATCCTGTTGGTAAGTGGAAAGTTTTACAATGATTATGTAATTAATTATATCTTGACAAATGTGTGCTATAGCCCTTCCCTTGTTATGTGTCTTCCCCACCCCATTTTATTTTCTCATGTTTTTAGGTGATGCAGGCTATCCACATGAACCCTGGTTAATGACACTCATATTTAACCCTACGGAAGATGCCAAAGAAAAGTACTGTATTAATACTTTCCCAGACATGGACTGTCATTGAGCAAGTGTTTGGCTTGCTTAAAGCCGTTTTCCATTGCCTGGATAACTCTGGGAGTGTCCTTCAGTATAGCCCTACTACTGTATGCAGCATATTTACAGCATGTTGCTTTCTGGACAACATGATCATGGACTGATCTGGTGGTGAACTGCCTCATGATGGAACTGGAGTTCTCAGTATATGTCCTTGTATGATTGATGATAGTGTTGCTGGCCTGCCAAAAGCAGTAGTAAAAGAGCCCATGTAGCAAGCGTATGCACACTGTATAGCTATGTGAGCAAAAAGGGGGCATCTAGTCCACAACTATGGACCATGACATTCAGGTTAGTGTTACCTTCATTATAAAAAACACATAAAGTTTAATTAGTGAATGCAGTGGTATGTACGGGGTATGCTGTGTGGTGCATGTTCTGCTGTAAATCTGCATCAGACTTTTCTTTAAAGATGATTTAAGTATAGTTATTCATATGGTTTATATGTCTTTTTTACTAATTGCCACTGTATAATCAGAGTCATGCCTGACTGTTGACTGACATCTGTGCTGCTTGCCTTAATTACCTGTCACTAGTTCAAGTGGGCTTATGCAGTGCCATACTCATTCATGTGTTCTAAAATATCCAACATTAATCAAGACTTTACACATTAATGGGTTTATTCATACTTAACAAAACCATTTATTCCCTGTTCTAAGCATGTTGAAGGTGAACATTTCTTTGCACAGGCTTTCAGTTTGCTGTAGACATCACACATAGCCTGCACTTTATGTATTTGCATATATGTTGCCCAAGTATGAACCTAGGAATAATGAATAACACCCATAATTATTTACAAAAAGGTAAAACCATTGTGAGCAATTTGGGGATTCGATGACTGCTCCAAGCTTGCAGGCATGTCTGCAAACTTAGTCAGCCAGTGCATTTTGGTATTTGCTTTTACTTCTGAAAAGTAGATGCCAAACAGGATAAGTCCCAGCACAGAACCCTGTGGAACTCAACTAGTCACTGGTCTCTTTGTGGAATCATGTTGTCTTCTTGGTAACAGCAACATGAACTTAAATATAATTTCAGAAAGAATTTGGATGACATATAATTCTTTTTACCTGAAACATGGCAAGTAACAGGACATCAATACTCTACTTGTTCAAGAAGAACTTCGTTTCCTAACATGAAGAAAGTATAGGGGCTTAGGTACCTGGAAAGTCTTTAAGTAGACTTTAATCTACTGACTTATTCTGGTGTTTTTATTGCTTTCCTGCCCTCTTGTTTTTTAGTGAGGAGTCATGTAGTCTAAAGACTGAAATATTTCAAGGGCTATCCATTTCTGAGCCTAAGGACTCCACTTTTTTAAAACTGCAAGACTCATGGTTGAGTTTTGGAACAGCAATAATTTACATTTTTGTGCTAATTAGCACTTCTCTAGTTTGAATAAAACGAGGGGGGGGGCTACAAGGTAATTTTTTTGCAGCTTACATCTGATGTCTGAGATGTCAGGAAAGGACTGATACTCTATTAAATAATGTTCTTAGAGTACATGGTGAATTCTAAAAGGTTTTTAACAAAAGACAATGAAAATAGAGAAAAGTGAAGATCTAAGAAAACAGCTTTGTGGAAATCCAATAAACATTTTTATAGACAACAGCATGTGTGATGTATTTAAGCCTAAATGTTCTATTACCATACAGTTTTTGATTCATTATATTGGGCTATATCCAGAAAAGGGTGTAAAAAATATTTTATGGCTGCCAATGCCAATGGCTGTACAGGGATAATAAAAGCTCCAAAAATGTATCTGTTGTCTAAATTATCATACTTCAGTAATGGTGCTTCAACCTTTCTTAAAGCCATCACAACAGATAGAAATAAGGTGATATTTTTGCAATTAATCTTGCATTTATTCTATTCCCTCAGGTTTCAGCTCTTGCAAAAAGAGGGATTGGCTTAGGTTATCCTGAATTGTAAATGCATGTATGCTGTATGGCTTTATAATGTGAATTACCATATTTGTCTGAAGTGAAGCGTGACTTTTGAAATGGGACACTGCATTTTTTTATCTTTATAGTTATGTAATTTATAAAAGAGTATCAGCGCGTAGGTGTTGCAAACCTTGAGGATGTTCTTCATATTATCACAGGGGCTTCTAAGAGCTTGGCTGCAGCCTGGAATTAAATACTGGCCCCTGTATTCAAGCTGATTCAATGTTAGGTTCCTTGTCTGCACAGATGAGCAGCTGCATATTCTTAACCAGGAGCTGCTTGCATGCATAAGTACAGGAACTATGAAGCTGTTGTATTTAAGCACTGCTAATGTCATTACAGGAGAAGGGATGGGTTGTAATAGCTTGCCATCACTGGCCTCAAACAGATGCCCTATGCAGCTCGACTGAAGAAACTCCAGCTGTACTCGGTTGCATACCGCCTACTCAGAGGTGATCTCTGCCTGACATACAAGGCCATGTCCAACCCAGAATTGATGGACATCCTCCACCTAAAGAAAACTATATCCCCTCGAGCCACACACTCTAGGGATCTAAGCCTCACCACAACAATAAATAGGATGTGCTGGAGGGATAGATTCCTGTCCTAGAATCTTCCCATGCTTTGGAACAAGATTCCAATCTACATTAAGCAGAGGTCCTCACTAACACTCTTCAAGAGAAACCTTGATGAGTGGATGGGAAACAGAAAGTTCACCCCGGGGATCACTTCAGTGGCTCTGCTGGATAGAGGGACATGGAACTAATCTAAGGGGGCGGCGAAAGCCAACACATTCTGGCTAGGCTTATAAATGCCTTTGGACAGATAGCCTAGTACCTACCTATGAACCTATGATATGAGGCAGCTGCATGGACACTGCATGAGGGCAAAGTGCTGGGTATTTAATAAATTCCATACCATACATTCCTTTATACATTTTGATAGATACAGAGATGCAAAAGTAGATATATGTAATAATGTGAGGCATAATCTATGTTTTAAGGGAGGGGAAATACACAAATACTACAGTGTCAGTTGTAGTGTGCACTCTAGCATGATTAAAGACATGGTCATACCAAAGTGGAACATATTAACTGGAATGAATCTGTAGCTCAGAATACGAGACAAATCCCACTTTTTTAACAACAAAGGTAGAAATCTGAAGAGTTTATCTTGTCCAACTTAATAAAAATACCACAGCAAACTGACAAAAGGAAGGACACACTCAGCTGTAGTTTGTGAACAATGCAAGTATATAAGTAGCAAGCTCTAACATATGGATCTAGTAACAAATTAAGCAATAGATGCAGATGAGTGCTACACATTTGTCACTAGCAGTGCTTGTTTCTTTGTAAGTAGAACCAAAAAGAGACTAAATGTTTCAATTTATGAGCATTGTAGGACTATAACTGAAGAAATATACACAATGCACTTTCAAAATTGTGCAGGGCATAAATAAACTTCAGGGTTAGAAAATTTCAATTCCATGTTTCAGAGGACGTCACACCAGATGGGAAGGTTGGTTAATGTTCTTAGTGAAAGGAGATATGGTTGTACTAGCAAATGAAATTCATGACATTTAGTGTTCATGTATTTGTTTGTTTGTTTGTTTGCTATCTGAGGTAGAACCCTAATCAAGATGGACCATTTTTAGGTTCAGACTGGGTATATATAAAAGAGAAACAAAAACATGGTGTTTTTTTTCAAAAACTGACTGCTGGCAATAAATACAAAGACATAGCTAAATACTGTTTACAAAACAGGTGGAATCAACCAGAATTTTGGGAAAGGCTAGAAAGAATGCATAAGCACAGTGTTATCAAAATGGAGCAATCGACCCAAAGTGGATACATTCAGATATTAGTGAGTTTTCTCCTTTCAATACATTATGTATGCAAAGATTGGTAATGCTATCCTGTAACAGCAAAAAGTATCACAGAATAAGCAGAACAACCTGAACTGCTACTATTTAAACAGAGGTAGAGGCAGACATGGGACTGGGAGCAAATGGGAAGGGTTGTATAAGGGGCAAATTAATTGGGGAGAATGGAGGATTAGGTGAGTGCAATATATAAGTGAATTAATTACTTAATCAATGAATGAATTGATTAATTATAGTGGCTACTGAAAAGGGTTGTGTTTTGAGATAAGACGTGATCATCTGAGGCTGGGATCACATCAGTGGAAGTTTGGATAGGGGTGTGCAGCAAAGCAGCCTGCTAAGTAATTTAGTGCCCCCCCACACATATGTTCCAGTTTTGCCAACAATCTGCATTTATGACTATAGCACAGCCCCATCACTGGAAATATGTCTGTATTACAGGTATAAATCCCTCTGTTCACCCTTCCCTCCAAAAGTGGGTGAGCTGGAAAATGTAATTTTTTTCACCACTCCCTCCCTGGCTCCTCTAGCATGACTCAGTAGTCAGTCACAGGTCATCTGCATCATAGTAAGGGTTCCATCCCTCTCTGACATGGTGCCAGAGAAGAAGTAAAATGTCATTGTAAGGCAAGCTCTGGGATGGCTACATAGGACAATTCCAGCATTTTTATGTGAAGGATAAGCCGCCATGGACTGCACCTTATAAATTAGTATTATTCTCAAAGTATTTACATTGAGTTACCTTGAGTAAGTCTTTTTCTTTTAATTAAGGATTCAAGTATACTTACCTCAGTAGGTATAAATATGTTTTTGGAGCCAGGATTGAGAAGGAGTGGTCTGGTGAATGCCGTCTATATTGGAAGGCCTGAGGAAGTTAATGAGCTAAGTTTGTACTGACTATTTTTGTGTAAAGCCTGGAAGCAAAGAAGGGAAAAAAGTTAATACTGAAAAGTTTGTATACAAGGGCGAGTATGAGTACTGGAGATCAGTTTAAGAATGACAACCATTTAACATTGGTAAGAGTAATGCAGAAGGATTCTCTAGTGGGGATAGTGTAAGAAATCTGTAGGTAGGATTTGAGATTACCTGTATGGAGTTAAGGTTTGTTTTTAGGACTAATGAGGAGGCAGCATGCCTTTATCCACTACTATTCTTCCAGCAAGGGAGAGAAAACGTAAGATTCTTTTAGCCCAGAACTGTTGTTTGTTAACCTTTGCTTTGAATTAAACAAATCTCTTAATTTGTGTTTTAAAGTCAGTCAGTTAGATATTAAACTTGTTTGGATTGGTTTCATGTACTTATATTTGCACAGCTTATATGATACCACTGTTTTAGCAATTAAGTGGTGTTGGCATAATGGTTAAACTCTTTACTTTAGAAGTACAAGGTTTGATTCTGACTTCTTGTTAGGGGCTACCCTAGATATAGTCAGCAGATTGATAACCTTGCATTTAAAGTAATGTCCGCATCCAGCTTTTATGAATTTTAAGAATATAGACCATTTTTCAATAGTTTTGATTAGTAGATTCTCCATAACATGTGAGTCTTATGCGTTGTTTAAGAAGATCAGTTTCATGGCACAAAAAGATAAAACCCTGCCTGTGACCCAAATAAACTGTGTTTGAGTAGCTACTGGATAAGTCGGATAGTGGAAGATGCAATTGAACCACCGACATTAGTTCACCCATCCTGGGTTAATACTAAAAACAGACTTGACACCTAGAAATAAAGTCCAAGCTATAAATCAATTTATTCATCTTGTTCTGTTTTACAGTTTTAATGTGATTGACTGGCCCCAAGAGGTATTGACTCAGCTGGACAGGAAAACATGAAAATGTAACTCAGAGCAGATCTGAGTGTTGCCATCTAGATTCTTGACATAGTTATAGAATGCTTTGTGGTTGACCTTGGAATTAGTGGCGATTTTGTTTTCGTAGCTAGCTTTGAAGGATCTTATAAGGGATCTCAGCTTCTTACTGAGGCTGACCAAGGACCTCCTCCACTCATGGAATTTTACTCTCTTTTGCAACAGTTTCTTCCTTCTGTTGTACAGCTTGTTTATGGCAGTGGACCACCAGATTGGTTTCCTTTTTTTGGAGGTTAGCATCTTGGTTCTGTTTGGGATAGCACGATCCATGCACTCGTGTATAGATCTGCAGTCTTCGGACTACATAGATAACATATCTGCTGACCTCATCAGATCCAAACATAGTGGATGTTTTAAATCATAAGGATAGGAAGTCTAAGATGTCTTCTCTGCCTAGTTTAGCAGAAGCATTCTGGTGTCAAGTGGGAATGGAAAACAAACTAGAAGTAGTCAAAAAAACAGGCAGCAAGTGCCTATGCCAAAACGCAAAAAAAAGAATATAAGAAGAAGAATCAGATGACAAGTAAAGAAATGGGGAAAAAACATAAATTTAGTGGCAACAATAGGGATGTCCTGAAAAACCTCCCATTGATCGAGATTTGACACAGGAATGATTAAGGAGAGTTAAGATGGAACCAAAGGAAGAAAGTTTAATAATGACAGCCCAGGACAGTGGACTACATACACATTGGTTAACAAATTCCATTGAATATGTGAGAGAAACAGACAAATGGAGATTCTGTAAAAATGAAATGGAAGCTGTCACACATGTTCTTGCTTTATGAGATACCCTCATGACAGAGAGAATGTACACTGAAAGGCACTATAATGTGGCAAGTCAGTTGTACTGGGGATTGTGCAAACACAATACAGAAGTAGATGAGAAGCACAGGAAACATGAACCACAATACATTATAGAGAATGAAGAAGTCTACATCACATGGGATCACCTAGTAGCAACAGTTCAAAACATAGATGTGAAAAAACAGATATTTATTTAATTAATTAATTAATTAATTAATTAATTAATTAATTAATTAATTAATTAATTCCATTTGGAGAACAGATGTGAGAAGAGCTGAGTTTTGAAGTTATTATGGTTAGGTAAGTTACGTAGGTGAGAGGGGAGGGAGTCCCAAAGTTTAGCTATTGTGCAGGATAGTAATAGTTGGCCTGGGGGATGAGAGGCCAGTGTACTTGAAGCAGGTTTTGGTTCTCAGATCTTAGGGAGCAGGATGGAGTGTAAGGTGTTAGCGCTTTGGCTAGGGATGGACAGTCTGATGGTTTGAAGATGAGCTTGTGAGTAGTGGTGAGTTGCAGATATCTAAGGTAGTTGGGGAGTTCTAACCATCTGAGGGTGAGTAGTGAGTGGCAGTGATGAGATGATCTTTTGTAGTTGGTAGCGAATTTGCTAATTTTGTGGTAGCATGCTTCCAGTTTGGAGCGAAGGCCTACTTGGAGGTTGGTAAATAGGGGAGCACCATACATAAGAGATGGGAGGAGAAAGGTAGTTGCAAGTGTTTCCCAGGTGGAGGGGCTGAGATAGCGATTGTGCCTGTATAGCAGACCAATCTTCTGGTGAGTTTTCTTGATAGCAGAGTATATGTGGGAGTCACACTTTAGGTTTTCATCAATAATGATGCCTAGCAGTTTAGTTGAGGGGACTATTTGTAATGGAGTTTTATTTTGGCTTGTAATGCAGAACTGGTTTCTGTCTAAAGTGGAATTTTTAGTAGGGGTAAAGATCATTAGTTTTGTTTTGGTGGCATTTAGGGTAAGGTGATTGGCTTTCATCCAGGATTCTGTTTTGGAAAAGGCAAGTTTAGGTTTTTATTAGCAGTTCAGAGGGGGAGGAGGCTGAGGAGATGATGGTGGAGTCGTCTGCATATTGGATGGTAGAGGCTTCAGGGATGGAGAGGTGGAAGTTGTTGATAAATTTGTTAAAGAGCAGAGGACCTAGAACTGAACCTTGGTGGACCCCGGTGGGTGTGAGTAGGAAAGGAGGGGTAGATTATTTCCACCGGACGGCTTGTTGTTGGTTGGATAGGTAGCTGGTGAACCAGACAAGGGTGGAGGGAGAGAGATGTAGGGATGGTAGTTGGGTTAGAAATAAGGAGTGGGAGATAGTACTAAATGCTTTTGAAAGGTCTAAAAATAATGATGATACATATTTGCCATTATCACGTGCTAGGTTGATTGTCTATAGAAAGGAAAGGAGGGCGGTGATGGTACTGTGGCCGGAGCGGAAGCCGTGTTGGGTGTGGGAGAGAAGTTTGTTTAGGTTTAGATGTTGCATGATTTGTGCATGGATAGTTTTTTCTAGTATTTATGAGAGAGGGGAGAGTATGGCTATAGGTCTAAAGTTGGTTTTGTCTATGTTTTTACCGCCTTTGTGAAGTGGAATGTTGTATGCTTGGCGCCAGATGGTTGGGACGTATGATTCCCGTATAGATCTGTTTATGAAAATAGATACAGGATAGGTGATGGTTTCAGCAGATTGCTTGAGGAAGGTGGGAGCTAGATTTTCTGGTGCATTATGACAGGGTTTTAGCTTGAGGAGAAGTCGTTTTATTGTGTTTGTGGGGATGGGTTTGAGGGTAAAGGAGGAGGAAGGAGGAGGTTTGCTGGAGGGGGGCAGGAGGAGTGGTCAGGGAAGGAGGAGGAGGATAGTTTTGCAATGCAATCTATGAAGAAATGGTTGAAATTGGTGGCAGTTTGTAGATTGGTGAGAGTTGGGTCTGGGCATGGGTTGCTTCTATTGCCTGAATAAAGGATGGAGGAAACAGAGCTCCAAAATTTTTTTGGATTGGATGAGTACATGGATTGGAGTTTGTTGTAGTAGCTTTTGCGGTCTTTGGTTATTAATTTTTTGGCTAATTTCCGTAGTTGTTTACATTCTTGGAGGGAGTTTTTAGGTTTTTAGTTTTTGGTATTGTTTCCATTTTTTTGTCACATTGATGCATGACATTTTTAGTTTGATGGGATAGCCAGGGGCAGCAATTTGATTTGATTCATTTGGATCTTAGGGGGGGGGGGCGTGTTGGTTTAGGATGGTTAGGAAAGTATTGTTAAAATAGGATAATGCATCGTCAAGTGGGAGAGGTTGTAGGGGTGACCAGTCAGTGTGCTTTAGGCATTCAGAGAATATCTCAGGGTTGAAGGAGGATAAGTTGCGGGTTTGCATATATTGGTGATGTTTTAATGGGGTGGAGGGTATGTGGTCAATGAAGGCAGGTAGGTGGTTGCTGAGAGGATACGGTAGAAGGCTGGCTTGTGAGGCAAGGTGGGGGTGGGTATCCACTCTATGATGGTACCAGAGGTTCCATCTTTGTTTGGCCTGGTGGAAGGTTTATGAGTTGGGTGAAGTTGTACAGAGTGATTGAATGCAATAGGGTGTCAGAGTTGAGGGAGGCCCAGTTAATATTTACATCACCAGTGATATAGGTTTCAAGTTTTATATTGGAGCTAAACCAGGATAGCATGTCTTCTAATGTTTTGGTATTATTGCCTGGGGGGATATAGATGGAGCAGATGCATATAGATTTATAGTTGTTAAGTTTTAAGTAGCCTATTGATATTTTGGCATTCAAGAAGGTAGGAATGGGGTTGATGTATGGAGTTAGAGTATGGGTGGATGGGTAGATAATAGCCACACTACCACATTTTTTCTGGATTCTATCATTGCGAAGGATTTCGTAGTCAGGGGGAAGGACTTCATTGTAAGTGATGGAAGGTTTAAGCCATGTCTCAGAGATAGCTATAATATTGGGTTAGTTGTGAGCAAGCCAGGCATGTAGACTCGGAATTTTATTTTTCAGGCTTTGTGCATTGAAGGTGGTTAGCCGGATGGTTTTGGGTTTGAGGGGTTTGTTGGGGCTGCTGCTTAGATGTCTGGTTGAGTTAGGTCCTGGCTTTGAGTGGATGTCACCTGATAGAGAGAGGGAGATGTTGAGGAAGAGGTGATGGAGGTGATGTATGGGAAGTAGGGAAGAAGAGTTGTTGAGGGGGACCCTCTTTTTAGCAGTGATGGTATGAAAGGGGTGATGGGAGAGAGGAGTGGAGAATATGTAGGGTTTGAAATGGCTTGGTTTGGAGCAATATAGTTCAGGTGAAATTAGGCTATAAGCTGTGGATGTATATGGGAGGAATGTGATGGTGGCTTGGGGGTTTTCAGGTGGGTGTGTGTTAGGGAGACTTGTAAGCAGGGTTAGACAGCATAGGGAGATAAGAAGGCTGGTTAGTATTAGTGTGTGTGTGGAGAGAGTAGTCATAGTTGATGGAGTTTGTGGAGTAACTGTGTGATTGTGGATGGGAGTGGCTAACTGCAGGTAGGGTGGGGAGGGGGTGGGGCTAAGGTAGGTATAAATGTACAGGCACTGGGGTCGGGTGGAATTTGGGGGCAGGGTAGGGGAGCGGAGTGAGCCCACAGGGCGAATGGAGCGGGAAGAGCCACGTAGGTGGGAGAGGTCCACAGAGCAGCAAGAAACAATCAGTTAGTGGGGCTCTGTAGTTGGGACTGAGTGTAAGCTAGAGGGAGGTAAAATGCAGTGGAATTTAGCCAGAATTAGAGGTAAAGGGCAGAGCTGGGGTTTCTCCTTTATTAATAGTGAAATGTTTAAAAGTTAGCTTAGGTTTGAAAGTGAGAATGGCAAGCATGAAAGCGAGCATTTCACTGTATGGGAGTCTGCTGCCACCTAGTGGTGAAATGGGAGTGGGAGACAGAGAAAATAGTTGGCCTTGAGGAAAAGAGACTAAGGTACAGAGCAACTGGGGGGGGGGTAAAGGGCTGCGGTGGGCTGCTAATGTGCTCGCTAAGGGTAGGCTGCAATCTGTATTTTATACATTCCAAGAGCTAGGCCAGATACATACACTGTAGTCTAAGCAGGTTTTGAGGGGGAACACTTTGGCAGGCAGTTCGAGGTAGGCATCCTTTGCAGGGGGTATTCCCGTTAATTTATGTTTGAAGAGGGGATCACCCAAGGAGCAAGCTGTACAGAGAGAGAGAGAGAGAGAGGTAGGTTAGCATTTACAGGGCAAGTGGGATATGTAAAATAGCAGGGGGGCTCAGAAAGAAGCTGGATAGAAAGTGAGTGTAGGCAGGGGGGTACAGCTAGGAAAATATAAATGCAGAGGCAACAGACATGCATTCAGGTAGAAGCAAGACTAGAGAGTGAGTATAAGAGGGGGGAACGGCTAGGAAAAACAAATGCAGAGATAACAAACATACATTTAAGTAGTCCTCTGGCATTTACATTTCACATGCACATGATAAGCTATGGCAGATGCAATAAACAGCTATTTCAATACATGTAGACACTGCAGCAGTTAATGTTCAGCTCAGTAGCAGGATTGCTTTAGCACAATCTGAACTAACTATAGTATTTGAAACCAACAGTTTTATACTGGGCCACACTGGGTGCATAAACAGCTATGGTTAAACATGTAGACCTTGCCTCAGTTAGTGTTCCACCCCAGTAGCTCGATGGCTGTAGCACAAACCGAGCTAACTAAATATTTGAAACCAACTATTTTTACCGGGCCACACCGAGAGCTTAAACAGCTATTGTAATACTTGTAGACCCTGCAGCAGTTAACGTTCAGCCCCAGTAGCTCAATGGCTGTAGCACAATCCAAGCTAATTATAATATTTGAAACCAACGGTGTTATACCGGGCCATACCGAGTGCTGAATCAACTATACCAACAATCAACTAATTCCAAGCAGGAAAGTAACTCGAGGTCTGCACCTAAGTTATGTATTAGCACCTAATTCCGAACAGAAAAGAATGTTGAGCATTTAGCCGCAGGCATACACAGGCAAACAATATTTTACCAGATAAAAGTTAAAGTAGTTATCGCTACCTTTTAGTATTTGTGCATATCACAAACACAGCGATAATGCTACACAACTTTCCTGCACATGGCTGTTAGGCAGTACATACAGGCAGACCGATAGATGTTATATAGTAATTCAAGGCAAATAATGCATTACAGGCAGGCAAGGCAGCAGTTTCATTCAATGCATGAGCATACAATTACATTAGCAGCTGATTAAGACCTACCAGGAGTGATACGAGCAGCCCAACCACAGGAATGGATCGGGGGTGGCAGACACACTAACCTCTTCACTTTCTAGTTTCTAAAGATGACACTGCCATAGTCCATGAAAAAAAAAAAACAAAGTAGCATTGATCACTGAAATTGCTACATGTAGTGATTAGAGTGTTTTATGGACAGAGACACACAAAGTCATAAAATGTCAAGATGTGCAGGCAGAAATGAGGGCAGTGTAGAAGAAAGATATTCAGAAAGGCCCATCAGTAGTAAGAGCAATGGGGCTAATAAAAAATGAATTTACAGTCATACTTAGATATGCTACCAATACATGTAACTCCATGTGAATTGTGGAGAGTCTCTTTGGAGTACATTGCAGTTTGTCTAACATCAAAGTTTAAAACAATAGTAATTACATGAACTTAAATTATACCCTGACTTAGGAATGGAGTCCCATCACGTCATGATATTAGGAACCCAAAAACAGAGAAATTAAACTGGGAGAAGGGAAGAGGAAGGAGGTGAAGGGGTGGTCTTGATTTACCATTCTGCTCCCACCAAGCAGAGGTGCACATGTAACAAAAGGAAGTACAGCCACTGAATGCAGCTATGTACTACTAAATTAGTGATGACAGTCATTTGTAAAGTATGGGTTATACCTCTCAACTGTCCAGATTCTCACAGTACATCCAGACTCTTGCTTAATATTTTTTGTTTGTTCCTTTTAAAATGTGTTTTTTTCTGGCAAATCACTGAGGAATGAAGCCACTAAATAACGACATACATTTAAGTTTAAGACTTTTATATCCTTCAGAAAATGCATGCTAAAACAAATCAAGTTATTCTTGCAACTTTCAAAGAACAATATTTTAAATCTGTCCATATGTTAGGCCTTTGACCCCCCCGTCCCCATTATTTTAGGTTTTGTCCAGATTTCTTGTGCCAAGATGTTGAGAAGCATGATGTGGGTAGAAGGGTGACTATGCACTGGAAGATTGTAATAGAACATTATGGAGATGGGACTACCTACAGCAGCCACCAATGGTCAGAATAAAGACCATTAGGAGTGCCCTGATAGCCTAAAACAGTAAATATGGGAGAGGGTAAGATACAGATCCGTGGCTTTCTACATTATGGCCACTCCAGACAGCTCTTGAATCAGTGCTGAAGGCTTTATATATGACTGTCAGCAAAGTCAAAAGCATTAAAAAAAATCTGTATTACATTAATAATAATTGCTAGAATTTTCTTAGATGAAAATCTTTTTTGTTACTAGAGAAAAGTGCTAATGCATTTATAAGTGACTTGTTTCCATCATAGGTTCATAGGTTGGTACTAGGCTATCGGCCCTAGGGCCTATGCAAGCCTAGCCATAACAATTCCCTGGATATTTCTTCCCACAATATTTACTTCTCTGAACCCCTGTCTAGCAGGGCGACTGACATGATCCCCGGGGTGAATTTCATATCTCTCATCCAATCATCAAGGTTCGTTTTGAAGAGGGCCAAGGAGGCACTCTGCTTGACATGTATGGGCAGTCTATTCCAGAGTATGGGGAGTCTCTGGGTCAGGAACCTATCCCTCCAGCATGTTTTGTTCATTGTGATGACAAGGTTTAGATCCCTGGAGCGTGTGGCTCTGAGGGATTGGGATTTCTTTAAGTGGAGCATGTCCAAAAGGTCAAGGTTTGACATGGCCTTGTATGTTAAGCAGAGATTGCCTCTGAGTAGACGATATGCCACAAAGTATAGCTGGAGTCTTTTTAGACGGTCAGCATATGGCATCTGCTTTAGGCCTGTGATTCTTTTAGTGAGGTATTTCTGTGGGCTTTCCAGCTGTTGCAGATGTCTTGTGAGGTACATACTGAACGGGGCATTATACTCTATAATGGGTCTAATGAGGAATTAGTACAGTGGAACAATGACCTCCTTTTTTCTGGATGAAAAGCCCTTAGTGATGAGGTGTGCCACATAGAAGGATTTCCTGACTGTTGTGGCGATGTGGTTATCGAAAGTGAGACCACTGTCCACCTGTGTCCCTAAGTCTCTCATCACACTTTCGATGTTTAGTGTCCTGCCACCTATGTGGTAATTCATGGGTATATGTTTTTTTTCCAAAGGGGATAACTATATATTTCTTGGGATTAAGCTTGAGCCCATGGCTCTGGCACCAGGCATCTGTTTCTGTAAGGCCCTTTTGTAGAATATCCACATCATTTGGGGATTCAATAATGGCTCCCAGTTTGCAGTCATCTGCAAACTTTGTTAGCTTGAGTCCCTTAGTGTTGGCCTGTACTTCAGAGAAGTAGATGCCAAACAAGAGTGGTCCCAGGACTGAACCCTGAGGTACTCCACTTGTCACTTGTCTGGAGCTGAATTTGGAGTCAGCTACTTTTACAGTCTGGGTTCTGTCAGTAAGCCAGTTGGCAACCCATTGAGTGACGTAGGGATTTATGTCCAGCTTAGTAAGTTTATCTATGATTCCAGAGTGGGGGATGGTGTCGAAGGCCTTGGCGAGGTCTAGATAGGCTGTGTGGACTGCCTTACCCTCATCCACAGCTCTGGAGACTGATTCAAAGAAGTCAATCAGATTCAGGAGACAAGATCGGCCCTTCACAAACCCAAACTGGGTGGGGTCCAGTGTTTGAAGGCTGCCAATGTCTTTGTTTATTAGTTCCATGATAATGCGTTCCATGCCCTTGCAGATCAGGCTTGTCAGACTGATGGAACAGTAGTTCCCGTGATCAAAGGTGGATCCTCCCTTGTGGAGCGGGATAACTGTAGCTGTGCGCCACTCAGTGGGCACAAAGCCTGAGGTGAGGCTATGATTAAACATGACACTTAGGTGAGGTGCCAGTTCATTTTGTAGTTCATGTAGTACACAGCCTGGGATGTCATCTGGTCCCATGGATGCTGTATTCTTAGCTTTGGAGAGTGCGGTTTCTACCTGTGTGGCTGTGATTATCGGAATTTGGCAATCTTTGGTAGGGAGATGGGCCCTTTACGGGGTGAGAGGGGGGTGAGGTTGGCACTAAATCGATCTGCCAGGATATTGGCAATATCCTTGGGATCAGTATATTTAATGCCATTCTGTTGTAGCTCAGAGCAGATCTGAGCATTGCCATTTAGATTCCTGATATAACTATAGAATGCCTTGTGGTTGTCTTTGGAATCTTTGGCAATTTTATTTTCGTAACTAGCTTCTGAGGATTTTCTGAGGGATCTCAGCTTCTTACTGAGGCTGCCGAGGGAGTTTTTTGCATCCTGTGATTTTCCTCTTTTCATAGTTTCATAGTTTCATAGTATAGTACTAGGCTATCTGCCCTGGGGCATTTGTAAGCCTATCCATAGTGATGTGGCTTTTGCCACCCCATGAAATGGTACAAAAATGTACAGAATAAATTTAGAATACTGTGCCTCTGTCTAGTAGTGACACAATGAAGGTCCCCTTATATAATAGAATTAGTTTACTGTGCCCCTGTCTAGCAGTGACACAGATGTGACCCCTGGGGTAAACTTATGATCTCCCATCCACTCATCAGGATTTCTCTTGAAGAGAGTCAGTGAGGGGCTCTGCCTAATATGAACTGGGATCTTGTTCCAAAGCATGGGAAGCCTCTGGGTTATGAATCTATCCCTCCAACATGTCCTATTCATACTTGTGCCGAGGTTTAAGTCTTTAGCTCTCGTGGTCCTGATGGATTTGGATTTTTTGAGGTGGAGCATGTCCATCAGATCCTGATTGGACATGGCCTTGTACGTCAGGCAGAGATCACCTCTGAGCAGGCGGTATGCTACTGAATAGAGCTGAAGTTTCTTTAGTCTGGCAGAATAAGACATATGTTGGAGACCCTTGATCCTCTTGGTGAGGTACTTTTGTGGTCTTTCCAGCTGTTGCAAATGCTGGGTGAGGTACATACCAAATGGGGCATTGTACTCAATCATGGGTCTGATGAGGGAGGAATATAGGGGTACAATAACATCCTTGGATCTGGATGTGAATCCCTTCATGATGAGGTTTGCAAGGTAGAATGTTTTTCTAACCACTTTGGCAATGTGGGTGTCAAATGAGAGGTCGCTGTCAACTTGGGTCCCTAGGTCTCTGATTACTTTTTCCGTACTCAGTGGGTTACTGTCTATGTGATAATTTGTGGGTACTTTGTTTTTCCCAAAGGGGATGACTATACATTTTTTGGCATTTAGTTTAAGGCCGTGACTCCGGCACCAGTTGTCCATTTCTGTGAGGCCTTTTTGTAGGATGTATGTGTCTGCTGGTGTATCAACTGTGGCACCTAGTTTGCAGTCATCTGTGAACTTTGTCAGCCACAGCCCTCCCATGTTTGCTTTAACATCAGAGAAATAAATGCCGAACAAGAGGGGTCCCAGGACAGATCCCTGTGGGACACCACTTGTGACTGGCTTTGAGTCTGACATTGCTCCAGCGATTTTAACTTTATGGGTTCTGTCCTTTAGCCAGTTTGCAACCCATCTAGTGACATAAGGGTTTACTTTTAAGCTGCTGAGCTTATCTATGATGCCTGAGTGGGGTATTGTGTCGAAGGCCTTAGTCAAGTCCAGGTATGCTGTATGGACTGCTTTGCCCTCATCAATGGCTCTACTGACTTTTTCGAAAAAGTCAACCAGGTTTAAAAGGCAGGATCTGCCCTTTACAAAGCAGAACTGGGTGGGGTCAAGTGTCTGTAGGTCCCCTATGTCTCTGTTTATGAGTTCCATAATGATTCTTTCCATAGCTTTGCAGACCAGGCTGGTTAAGCTTATGGGGCGGTAGTTTCCAGGGTCTGTAGAGGCACCCCCCTTGTGGAGTGGGACCACCGTTGCTGTACGCCAGTGTTCAGGTACATATCCCGAAGTAAGGCTAAGGTTAAATAGCATTTTTATGTGTGGGTTTAGCTCCTCATGGAGTTCACGTAACACGCAACCCGGGATACCGTCAGGTCCCATTGATGCTGTGTTTTTGCTTTGTTTAGGCGGTTCTCACTTGGACATCTGAGATGACAGGGAGATTACATTCAGCTGGGATAAGTATTTCTTCTTTTGGGGGTGAGGGAGGGGAGACATTTGCACTGAACCTGTCAGCCAGAATGTTGGCAATATCTGTGGGTTCAGTGTATTTTTTGTTGTTGTGAACCAACTCTGAGCATATCTGAGGGTTTCCGCCCAGGTTTCTAACATAGCTGAAGAAGGCTTTGTGGTTATCTTTAGTGTCCTTAGCGATTTTTCTCTCAAAGTTGGCCTTGGATGTTTTTATGAGAGAATGTAGTTTTCTGCTAATGTTGATCAGAGATGTCTTCCCTTCATGGGATTTTGCTCTGACGTGCAGTAACTTCCTTCTTTTGTTATACAATTTGTTTATGGCTGAGGTCCACCAGACAGGACGCTTACCTTTGGTGGAGAGGTACTTGGATTTATTTGGGATTGCATGATCCATGCATTCTTGGAGATGTCCATAGAAAGCATTTGTGAAGGATTCGGCATTGTGAGATGTGGTATCCACTGGCACAGTGGGCTTAAAGGATACCATCTCAGTCTTAAGAAGAGTGAAGTCTGCTTTTGAGAAGTTTTTCACTGTGGTCTTTTGTGCTGGGGGTGAAGGTGGGATATGTATATCCAGGGTGATTAGTTTGTGGTCAGATCTCACTAGTGAGGGGTATACTTCTGGTGTGGAGCATTTTGTCCCCATGTTTGTGATGATCAGGTCTAGTATATTATCTCCCCTAGTTGGAGGGTTGACTAGTTGTTCCAGTGCATTTGAATTTATGAATTCCAGGAACCTTTGGGCTAGGGTATTAGGGCTAGAATAATGTACCCAATCTATGTTTGGGTAGTTGAAGTCTCCCAGTATGATGGTATTTTGTGATACATTCATATCCTCCAATGTCTTCAGGAAGGCTGAGTGGGGTTCTTGAGTTTGGGAGGGTGGTCTGTAACATGCTATCCAGTTGTATAGCAGTTTTGCCTGTGGTTAGTTGCACCTGTATGGTCTCTGATGCTTCATGTGTTGCTACTAACCTGGAGGTGTGGGTGTCCTTGATGAATATGGACACTCCCCCTCCCTTTGTGGTTCGGCCCGGGTTTTGGGGCCGAAAAGCATGATACAAGGTATAGCCTGGCAGTGCTGGGGTGCTCTCAGGAGCCTTGAACCAGGTTTCAGTTACTGCACAGACGTCGATGTTCTCCATGCTGAGGAGTGCATCAAGTGCCTGCATCTTGAGATTTAGACTTCTGGCATTGAGCAGCATTACCCTTAGTTTTTTTCCATTTTTGTTTTCTAAGGAGGTGGGTTTGTCTTTTAAGCCTTGCCTAAAAAAGGCACTATGGGGGTGGCAAGAGCCTTAGCCAATATCCGGAAGCCCAGTTGTGACATGTGTAAGCCATCCCTTGCGAAGCAGCGTGGCTTGTCCAACATGTCATCCCAGGCAGACAGACACTGGATCCCCTTAGAATGACACCAGTACTTGAGCCAATTATTAAAGCTGATCATCTTGTCTTTGTATTGTGGTATCATTCTTGGTGAGGGCAAGATGCTGCTCAGGGTCAGGGTCATACCAGCCTGGGCTACATAATCGGAGAGCTCCTCTATGTCTCTTTTCATGTAGTCCAGGGAGGTATGTCTCAGGTCATTCACACCAGCATGGACAATGACGGAGTCATATTTGTACTTGCTTTGGAGTGACTTGAGTGCTTGTGTTATGTGGCGGATCCTTGCTCCCGACAGACAGCTCACAGTCACCCTCTCCTTGTTCAGCCTGGTCGGCGGGACATCAGTGTGTCTGACTATAGAGTCACCTATTACTAGTGTATCAGGCAAGGTGTTTGGCCTTAAGGGCTGTGATTGGTTGACACACTGATTTATTGAAGTATGTGTTGCATGTGTTTTGTTTTGAGGTGGTGGATTTTTGGATGTCTGCTTTGGGAGCCTCTGTTGTTTTGGTAAGTTTTTTATTAGAGCCTCCGAGTATGTCTTTGTGTTTTTATGTGTTTGGTTTGCAGTTGTGGTAGGTCTATGTGGGACTGGGATTGTTGTGTGTGTGGTTACCATCTCCTCCTGTCTGGTCATGCCAGCCCTGAGTTGAGAGAGTTCAGCCTCCAGTTTGGCTATATAGTTGCATCTCTCACATGTATTTGTGTTTGTTGGGAGGAGGAGAGGGTTGTCTGTGTGCATGAGACAATTGTAGCATTGTCTCAAGATACCCAGATTGACCAGCTGAACTGGAGATGATGGCAGTAATCTACCACTCGACATGCTAGAACAGTATAAGGGAGTGCTGTACCTTTAAGGGAAGTGGATATTCACAGGGGTGGTAAGTAGATGTAGTGCTTTACTTAGTACGAGAGTGCTTGCTTACTTAGTAGAGAAGTATTGAGAACAAGTGCTAGGCTTATAATATAGTGAGTAGTCTGATTATACTAAGAGTAGAGCTTCCTTAAGGGAAAATTTGAAGAGCAGACCTGGTGGAGCCAGAAGAAGTTTAACCTTGTTTAACCAGTGCTGCGCTATGCGCACAACCACGCAAAGCCGTGAAAACATGGATTTTAAACAGTGAACTACAAAAGAGCTAGAAATGGTCCAAAACAACCAATTACTACAGCTTCTTGTGCTGAGGTCACTTCCTACAGGGACAGGTAGGCTGCTCAAGGCTCCTCACTCCCACTGGTGAGCAAAGAAACTTCCTTCTATCCAAGTAAGGTAATGGACAACATAGGAACTACACCACAGCCCAGAATACAGCAATGCCTGTAAACTGGTCTAAACTAGTCGAGGAGAGGCGGGAAAACAAGGATTTTTTTTTTGTTTTTTTGATAGAAACACACAGAAAATGCAGAAACAGTGATAAATCAGTTACACAGGCTAGCACACTTTAGTGGGCAGCCTCAACAGTTAAATTAAACAGACAAACAAACAAACTTTTGATCAAATTCGACTAAAATGTAACTTTAAGTGCAGATTTTAAAATAATGCAGCAAACAGTTAAAAAACAGTTCAAGCTAGTTCAGGGTAAGCTACAGAAGCTATTCCAAGTGAAAAAAAGCAAAGATACTTAAATCCAGAAAGTAGTCGCTTTTCTGAGTTCCCTGCTGCTAGGACCACTCTGCAGGACCACGAGGAGCTTGTCTGAGAAGTATAGCCAGAAAAAAATGCCTAGAGGTGGATTTTAAACAGTGAACTACAAAAGAGCTATAAATGGTCCAAAACAACCAATTACTACAGCTTCTTGTGCTGAGGTCACTTCCTACAGGGACAGGTAGGCTGCTCAAGGCTCCCCACTCCTACTGGTGAGCAAAGAAACTTCTGCAACAGTTTCTTCCATCTGTTGTATAGTTTGTTTATAGCAGGGGACCACCAGATTGGCTTCCTTTTTTTGGAGAAGAGCATCTTGGCTGTATTTCAGATGGCACGATTCATGCACGAGTGGATGTGCTCGTACAGTGCCTTAGTGTAGGATTCTGCAGTCGAATGTCCAGATCCCGTCTGCATGGGTGTTGTGAAGTTTGTAACTTCTGACTTCAGTAGCATGAAGTTGGCTTTGGAGAAGTTTTTTAAAGAGGTTTCCTTACTGGGGGGTGGGGGTGGGATGTGGATGTCAAAGATGATTTGCTTATGGTCAGACCTGACCAATGAGGGGGTGACCATTAGTGTGGAGCATCTATCTCCCATGTTGGTAATGACCAGGTCTAGGATATTGGAGCCCCTGGTGGGACAATGGATTAGTTGATCCAGGGCATTGGAATTTATGAATTCCAAGAACTGTTGGGAAAAGGAGATGGTACCCGAGTAGTTTTCCCAATTAATGACAGGGTAGTTGAAATCACCCAGTATTAGGGTGTTTGGTTGTATCTTAATATTTTCCAGTATGTTTAGAAAGGTGTAGTGAGAATCTTGGGGCATGGAGGGGGATCTGTAGCAAGCTACAATTTGGATTGCAGTCTTACCTAGTGTTAGTTGCACCTGGAGAATTTCAGATGCATTGTGTTGGGCAACTAGCCTGGAGGTGTGAATATCCTTGGTGAATATGGACACTCCTCCACCTTTAGTGTTTCGGTCTTGGTTTTGTGGCCGAAAAGTGTGGTAAGAATTGTAGCCTGGTATTCTAGGGGTGCTATCTGGAGCCTTGAATCAGGTCTCAGTCACTGCACAGATATCGATGTTCTCCATTTTTAGGAGTGCCTTGGGGGAGTGCATTTTGAGGTTTAGACTTCTAGCATTGAGTAGCATTACCTTCAGATTTTGCATGCTTGTATCTGTTACGGTGGTGGTTTTATCCTTTGAACCTTGCCTAAAAAAGGCACTATAGGGGTGGCAAGAGCTTTAGCTAGTAACCTGAATCCCAGGGGTAACAGGTGCAGACCATCTCTGGCAAAGCATCATGGTTTGTCGATCATGTCTTCCCAGGCAGGCAAATACTGGCTCCCCTTTGAATGACACCAGAAGCTTAGCCAGTTGTTGAAGGCAATCATTTTGTCCTTATACTGTGGTATCATTCTAGGCGAAGGCAGGATGCCACTCAGGGCTAGGGTCATACCTGTCTGGGTCACATGATCCAAGAGCTCTTCCATGTCTCTTTTCATGTAGTCCAGGGAGGTATGTCTCAAGTCATTCACTGCAGCATGGACAATGACAGAGTCGTATTTGTACTTGTTGTGAAGTGACTTGAGTGCATGCATTATGTGGCAGATCCTGGCACCCGACAGGCAGCTGACTGTAATTTTCTCCTTGTTCAGCCTGGTGAGTGGGACATCAGTGTGCCTGACTATAGATTCACCTATGACTAAAGTGTTGGGTACATTGTCTTGCCTTAGGGGCTGTTGTTGGGTGGCACACTGGTGTTGTAAGCTATGTGCCACTTTGATTGTGACTGGTGTTTGTTTGCGTTTCGGCTTTGGAGGTCCTTGTTGCTTGGGCAGGTTAATGTTAAGGGCCTCCGCATATGTGGGTTTAGTGTTGCTATGTGTGGGTGTTGATGGTGTGAGTTTTGAAGGGCTATGAGTTGCTTGAGGTGTAATGCAGGTGTTAACCTTCTCCTCTTGACTGTCTAGCACAATCTTGGCTGGAGAGAGCTATGCTTCCAGTTGGGCTATGTAAGTGCATCTCTTGCAGGTTGCAGTGTTGGGTGGTAGGAAGGGACGATTGTCTGTGTACATGAGGCAGTTGCTGCACTGCCCCAGTATGCCCAGATTCACCAGGTGGACAGGAGAAATCACCAGAAGCTAACCCTTGGACATGCCTGTTTAGGTGCTTTTTTGTAAATTTTAAGAGCTGTTTTCCCTTATCTTTGCAAGTTACTTTGCAATTATAAGCTGTTTAGTGCCAATGATTAATGTCTCCTTATTGACAAGGAGAGATGAGTGCTTGAATCAGTTTTAGGCTTCCTAGTGCTTTCTTGTAAAGTTTAAACACTGTTTTCCCTTACCTTTGCAAGGTACTTTGCAATTATAGGCTGTTTAGTGCCTATGATTAATTTCTCCTTATTGACAAGGAAAGCTGAGTGCTTGAATCCATTTCAGGCTTCCTAGTGCTTTCTAGCAGGTTCTAGAGCAAGTGCTAGTCACAGGGGTTCAGATTTTAGTGCTACTACTGAGAAACCAGGTAGTTCTAAGGCAAAGTTTGAAGAGCAGACTTTCTGGCACCTGGAATAGTTTAACTGTAGCCTCGCAGTGCTACACGATGTGCAAAATGTACAAACACATGCGTTTTTAAGCCAGAAAATTAAAAGGGATAGAAATCAGCCCAAAAAGGCTAATAAAATTACAATTTCAGAGCTGGAAACCACTCCTCTAGCATTAGATAGGCAGTACAATGCTCACCAGTCCCACTGGTAAGCAGTAGGACTTCCCTCTACCACAGCAAGGTCTGGATAGCTCTTGCACAGAAAATAAAGTCCTGAGACAAGGAAAGCCTGGGATATGGACTGGCTAGGAAAGGTGGGAAACGAGCAAACAAGATAGTATTTTTTTTTTGTTGAAACAGGCTAAACAATGCAATAATACAGTAAATAAACACATAAAAGGCTAACACACTTGAGTGTGTAGTCCTAAACAGTAAATGCAATTAAAACTCTACAAAATTAGCAATTTAAAACTTTTTAAATGAAGCAAGGCAAGTGCACAACTGAAAAATTATTTAAGAGGCAGTAACAGAGCAGAATAAGTAGCTAGTCTACATATACAGAGAAGTCTATATATATATACAGAAAAGCAGCTAAAACACACAAACACTTTAGATGCAGTGCAACCTAGAGCACTTGAGTTGTAGCAATATTAAGGCAATTACTGTTATAATAAATGCTCTAAAATATACTCTATATTTCCAAAATGTTTGATAAGCACAGTCAGAACACAAGGAGATTCAGGCAATTTTTTTTTTTGAAGGGAAAAAGGAAAAACAGAAGGCCTTATTAAATGTTCTCTCTGTATTAGGTAGAATGAGCTAATGACACTAGACTGGGAGGAGTATCCCAGATCAGATTTACAGTAGGGGTGGGCAACTGCAAAGCCACCAAGTATAACAGCAAGACACCAACAGGGAGGGAGGATGGGGACAATACTAAAGCATTAGCCTACAGACAGTAAGCACTAAAGAAAGCCACAAAATGAAAGTTTATAAACAGATAAAGGAGCAATGAGACTCTACAGAATAGTTTTTTAACTGGAAACCAATCTGTTATCCATGCAGATTAGTTAATAGCAATAAAAATACACTCAAAAACTATTGAGCAGGCAATAAAATGTGCTATATATAAATTTCTAGGAACAATAATCAGTATAAATAATCGAAAAAAAAAACAGGATACTTATATATCTCAGCTAAGAGTTGTAGTCAACACCTCTCCTCCACTCTGCTCAGTGTGTATAGAGAGAAACCCTTTCAATGGTAGGGCTTAAATACCAGAAGATACAACCTTAGACAACTTTTTTTTTTTTTTTTACAAAAACACAAAAGAACCAGCCTCCACTAGCCAGCAGCAAATTAATACAATCTAGCCAAGGTAAATAAAGGCTTCAGCTTATTCAAGATGACCTGTTCATGTGCTTTGAACAATTACTGTATAAACAAACAAGCCCAGAGCCAGCAGTTCTGAACTAGGACAATACTAAAGCATTAGTCTACAGACAGTAAGCACTACAGAAAGCCACAAAATGAAAGTTTTTAAACAGATAAAGGAGCAATGAGACTCTACAGAATGCTTTTTAACTACAAACAAATCAGTTACCCGTGCAGATTAGTTAATTGCAATAAAAATACACTCAAAAACTATGCAACAGGCAATAAAAAGTGCTATATATAAATTGCTAGAAACAATAATCAGTATAAATAATCAAAAAAAAACAGGATAGTTATATATCTCAGCTAAGAGTTGTAGTCAACACCTCTCCTCCACTCTGCTCAGTGCGTATAGACAGAAACTCTCTCAAAGTTAGGGCTTAAATGCCAGAAGATACAACCTTAGTCAACTTTTTTTTTTTTTTTTTTACAAAAACACAAAAGAACCAGCCCCCAATAGCCAGCAGCCAATTAACACAATCTAGCCAAGGTAAAGAAAGGCTTCAGCTTATTCAAGATGGCCTGTTCATGTGCTTTGAACAATCACTGTATAAACAAACAAGCCCAGAGCCAGCAATTCTGAACTAGGACAATACTAAAGCATTAGCCTACAGACAGTAAGCACTACAGAAAGCCACAAAATGAAAGTTTTTAAACAGATAAAGGAGCAATGAGACTCTACAGAATGCTTTTTTAACTGCAAACAAATCAGTTACCCGTGCAGATTAGTTAATAGCAATAAAAATACACTCAAAAACTATGCAGCAGGCAATAAAAGTGCTATATATAAATTGCTAGAAACAATAATCAGTATAAATAATCGAAAAAAAAACAGGATAGTTATATATCTCAGCTAAGAGTTGTAGTCAACCCCTCTCCTCCACTCTAAATACTTTTTGATTTACCTTTTGGGTTGCTTAAGTATGCTTCACTACTTTTTTTTAATTTTGCACTTATTATTTTCATGTATATATACACACACACACACACACACACACACACACACACACACACACACATAGCTGTAGTTGAGTAACAGTTGAGCCCTGCAGAAGAGAAAGCCACAATTTCATTTGCATATTTTGCTGTCCTCCCACCTAAGGAAAGTAGAATGAAAGAAGAAAAATAACATGCTGTCCTAACAGTTAACACAATACAATATGTCTTCTGAAAAAGTAACATCTGCAAAACATGGAGGACACACACATGCTCATGCACACCCTCGTGAGTGCGGACACACGCATGCTAGCACAGATAATCACATACATTAGTCCTGTGAAACTGCAAATTGAGATAACAGGATGATTTCCTTTTTCTGTTTCATACAAGTAATCACACACAGCCTGTAGGCAATTTACTTTTATATGTATCATGTGTAGTCAAATAAATAAATAATTACAAACCTACATCAAAATTTGTAAGAAAGCTATTGGGATCTGGCGCTTTTATGAGGCTTAATGCATATATCCCTTCCCAGACATGTGATTACCATTTTGAAGAAAAAAGAATAGAGATTTTTTTTTCAGCCTTGTTAACTGCGTCTGCATTTATATGTCATTTGTGTTTCTTTAAAGAATTTATAATGCATATATGTTTAACTAAATCTTCAGATATGACAATGTCCAAACGTTAATCAAATTAACATATTACATGGATCACTTGGTTCATCAATTTTATGCTTTCTGTGGTATATATAATATGCATATATTAGACAATATTACCGCTGGCACCATAAATATCATATAACTGTTAAATGTGTTTTCTGTGGTTTCCTTGGACAGCATTCTTATTATATTACATATGTCAAAATTTGCAGAAATAATGCACATTCTGATAATGTCAGCTGGAATACATCAGTGAATTTTATTTACTGTAACGACAGAAAATATGACAGTAGGACATAAATTCAAATGTTAACCAGATGGGTATTGCTGTATGCTCTTTATGATTATTAACACAGATGCGCTTTTTGCCAAGTATCATTTCATTTGCTCTAGCTTAACTGCAAATGCACTGTTCATGAATGATATGTTTTTCTTTTTAATGTTATTATGATTTAGTTTAATTAAGCCAGTGAAACTTTAATGATGAGCAAAAGATCAATGGAAGTCTACACAGCTATACAAAATGCAAATCAGATTAACAAAAAGCTTAAAATTAAACATTACATATTTTCTGAATTGTCTGTTATAATATGCAAAATGTAAAAAAAATTAAACCAGTATTCCCGATGAATAGATGGGGAAGTTTGACAGGGATGGTTTTGTTTGCCAGTTCAGCTATCATATGTTGCCTGGCACTGTTCTAATTTTTTAAACCAGTAGCACTGGTTAAGTTAGGTTCTACAATGAACAGCCAAAATGCACAATCCTGAGTATAAGAAAGGCTGAAAAATAATGCCCAAAACTCAGAAAGGCAACATAAATAAAAAATAAATTATTTTGCACTGTGATAAGCCCTACTGTCTTCCCTGATGTGGAGGGGCAAGCTCCCTGCATCACTGAACTGATATATATATATATATATATATATATATATATATATATATATATATATATATATATATATATATATACATATTTACATACATATATTTATATATCTGTTATATATATATATATATATATAGTTCCTCTTCAGAAGGTCGAATGGCTGAAATCTCGAAATGCATATGGCAGAAGCCATATGCTCGAATTTCAGAAGCTCAACCTTCTGAAAGGGAAAGAAAAAAAAAAGCACGGAAGCATAAAACAGTGTTGCTGCAGGGGGGAAAGCCCCCCTGCACCCCCACACCCCCCACTACTTTTTAATTCTAACTCCGATATCGCACTACAGCGCAGAAAGGGAAGTCTCCCATTCTGCGCTGTATGCCGATCTCCATTCAGAAGGTTGAGCTTCTGAAATTACGAGCATATGGCCTCGACCATATGTATTTCAAGATTTCAGCCATTCGACCTTTTGAAGGGGAACCATATATATATATATATATATATATATATATATATATATATATATATATATATATATATATAGTTAGATAGATATACGGGTTATCTTAATTTCATCGAAAGCTCATTTGACTGACACTTATTTGCCAACACTTCATTTCACTGACAGTTCATTTCACTGACAACTGGTGCTGGCAGTGTCTAGAGCACTGTAAGGCAAGTAAAAGGAAAATGTTCTTTTCCCCACTGTAGTGCGACCCTGGAGTTAGTATATATAGTTAGGGTGCACTGTCCCCACTTATTTTCATGTTATATTCTCTGCTTTTGGTTTTATATTGTTTAGTAAAACCAAAGTAAGTGGGGGCTGTGCCCCCACACCCCCCAGTGTGCGGGGCTTTGTCCCCCAGCTATATATACTAACTCCAGGGTCGCACTACAGTGGGGAAAAGGACAAACTCCTTTTACTTGCCTTACAGTACTCTAGACACTGCTAGTACCAATTGTCAGTGAAATGAACTGTAAATCAAATGAAGTGTCAGTGAAATGAAGTTTCAATCATTTGGTCCGATACATATATATATATATATATATATATATATATATATATATATATATATATATATATATATATATGTGTGTGTGTGTATATATATAATTTGCATATGAACTCCATGGAAGAAATCTCTTAAAATAATGGAATCTTTGCCAGCAAACACTTAGAAATCAAACTGGCAATTAAATCTGTAAATGGTTCATCTCTTAAGCCCCTGCTTGTAAATGTTTCATCTTCCAAGCCTCTGCTTACACTTATCAAGGGCACCAGAACTTGTCAGTGATTTGGGATGCATGGCTAGGTTTAAAAAGCCCCTTGTGATTGTTAGCCTAGTAAACACATATGACCCTATGAACCTATTTGCTTCGGAAAGCAGTGATGGACATTAAATTCCATGATGTCCTTTTCTTTGGGCAACTGACACTCAAGAAATTTCACCTTGACCACCTGCAGAGGAGATCTTTGAGTACACAGTTAGTACTTCTATTTTAATACAGTATGCAAGTCTAGAGCTTCGTTTTGAATGGAATTTTATTTTAGAGATCAAAACAGACAAAGCAAGGAAATGTAGATTGAACAATTTGACCCATACAAAGTTTTCTCAGATTGATGCTGAAAGACAAACAAAACTGTGTAAATACACAATACAGTTGCATATTACTATTGCGTATTTTGACAGAAATAAATGGTAATGTTCAAAAAGGTGAAGAGTTTATTTTTTGGTTGCATACGGTTTACCTATTTCTACTAGGATGATATGCATAAAAACATTGTACATAGAGGATGATGCAGTCCTGTTTCTTATTATATAGTACTAGTTTACTTTTACTGGGTGACTTCCCTATACTTTATAAAACCTCAGCTTCTTTTTTACTTTTCTAGAAATGTGACCTTTGTAATGAGTAATAAAGTCGAATGACATGCTAGTGTCTGCGTTACAAAAAATTGGCTATGAAGTGCTACCTGACCTATATTTTGAAGGTTTTATTTTATTGAAATTTGAACAGCTATTGCAGCTGAGTTAAGTATAACTTTATAGCTAGGTCAGGTATTTTTACATGCGTGAGAATAAAGAAATGTACTAAATTTGTGATATCTACAGTAATAACGACAACCACAGAAGTGGAGATGGCACTGTAATAGTTTTGTACGTTTCTGCTTACGCATTATGAATTATTATAGTTAATTCTGCAATTTATTACAGAGTTATACAAACCTGTTCTCTGCATCACAGAACGGTTACATATTATAGCAATAACCCATGCCTGGGTGTGGGTAATGCTGGATTTACCCACGGTTGGTGTGGTTTGGTCATGAGGGCGAAGCTCGAGTTGCCAAACAAAGACAACCATGGGTAAATCCAGCATTACCCCCACCCAGAAGTGGGTTATTGCTATTATACAATGACATTATTTAAGAAAACAAATACTTACTTTTCTTAAATAATGGCATTGTATAATGCCTCCTTGCTGCCCTTCCGCAGCTGTCTGGTATTCTGCGGCAGTTCTGATGTACTGCACATGCGTATGCTTACGCAGTACATCAGAGCTGTGAGTGGAAGCAACAGAAAAAGCAAGATCTCCGTTGCTTTTTACAAACTGTCTTGCTATGTTAAAGGAGTTTAACATAGAGAGACAGCTTTAAAAAAATGCAACGGAGAAAGGAAGATCTCCGTTACTTTTTTTAAAGCTGCCTCGCTATGTTAAACTCCTTTAACATAGCGAGACAGTATCTAAACAGCAACAGAGATTGTGCGTTCTCATTTGCTGTAAAAAAAGACATACTAATGGAAAAAATCCGGGTGACTGGACCTTTTTCCATTAGTATAAGTCTGATTTACAACATGCATACTGACCAATCAGCGTGCACGTTTTGGAATATTAATGGGAGGTCATTGTATAATGTTGCTATTTTATTAATTTCTTTTTTTGGGGGGGAGCTGTCTTAAATGTGTGTAGTCAGGGAGAATTAAGTTTTAAATTGTTGTGTGCATGATGAATGCATACATTCATACATAATTGAGTTCACAGCAATCCTGTTTGTGTATTATACATTTAATTTTTTTGTCTTTCTGTTTTATCTCATACAGGGATATGGTACCCAAGAAGAAATTGTACTTCACAAGCCACTATTCACTGATGCAGAAGAAGGGGTCATTATTCAGGCCTTACATTGCAATGGAGCTTTTATCCTAGAGACGGAGAGAGATAGAGGTGAACAATCTGTCCAAGAGAGGATATGGCAGCAGGTGGCTGATTACAAATGCTGTAAAATCAAGGAGGCACTAGCCCTAGTGATTTCTGGTTATATTGCTGGCACAAACTAGAAAACCTTCCCCGTTTGCTTATGTGTGATTTTCTAGTAGCAGGCTTTCTTGCCTCAATTAGTACCTGTTGCATTTCATCAGAATACAGATGCCTAAAAGGTATTAAGACCCAATCATCCAGGTAGTCAGTTGAAATTGTTTGGGGTTGGGATGTATTTGTGTGAGTAGATCCATTTTGAGCAGAAGCTTGTTTTAATTTTCTCTGGCTAATTCTAAAAGAAGAGAAAATCACTATTGCCTGGGTCAGAAAGGAGTCATCAAAATGATCCTGGGGATTCCTTTTAAATCTTCAAACGTATCCTGGATATCAGTGGAAGGTTTGTAAAAGCACACAGGATCACTCCTGTCCATGATAAGAAAAAGACATCTGTCTTCTGGGCCTTCTTTAATGAAGCCTTGAAGAAGAATTTTGCCAGTTGATTGCTCAGAGATCAGGCAAAAAGGTCAACTTGAGAAACTCCCCACAGATACAGTAGGTCATATCTTGGAAGACCCCATGATCTAGTTTCCATCTGTGAGGGGCTGCCTTTGATTTTCTCAACTTATCTGCCACACAGTTCTGCTCTGCCAAGAATGTAAGATGCTTGCACATTAAGATTGTCCTATAAAGTATCCACCTAACATGGTTAGTCTGCATAGGGGTAAGACCTGGTTCTCTCTTGCTTGTTGTTGCACCACATCTCTGTAGTATTGTCTGTAACCACTTGAAGAGGTCATGGGGACCAGAGGTGATTCAGAGAATTTATTGTCTTGATAAGAACAAGCATCTACTAGATGTTTATGGGCTTGTGTTTTGTTGTCAGTGATACCTTGCACTTTTATTGTTTTTGATATTGCTCCCCACGCAAAATCAGTAATGTCTTTGTTGACTGTCTGCTTTGCAGCAGGAAGAGAGAAGGGGAGACATGAATTTAGGGATTTCTCTTCTAACAAATCTCAGAACTGGAATTTAAAAATATAGGTTCATAGGTAGGTACTAGGCTATCTGCCAGAAGGCATTTATAAGCCTAGCTGGAATTTGTTGGCTTTCGCCACCCCCTTAGATTAGCTCCCTGTGCCTCTGTCCAGCAGAGCCATAGAAGTGATCCCTGGGGTAAACTATCTGTTTCCCATCCACTTGTCAAGGTTTCTCTTGAAGAGGGTTAGCGAGGAGCTCTGCTTAATGTAGATTGGAATCTTGTTCCAGAGCATGGGAAGTCTCTGGGACAGGAATCTATCCCTGCAGCACGTCCTATTTATTGTTGTGGTGAGGTTTAGATCCCTGGAGCATGTGGCTCAAGGGGATATGGTTTTCTTTAGGTGGAGCATGTCCGTCAATTCTGGGTTGGACATAGGCAGAGATCACCTCTGAGTAGGCGGTATGCAACCGAGTACAGCTGGAGTTTCTTCAGTCGAGCTGCATAGGGCATCTGCTTGAGGTCAGTGAACCTCTTGGTGAGGTACTTCTGTGGTCTTTCCAGCTGTTGCAGGTGTCTTGTAAGATACATCCCAAATGGGGCATTGTACTCTATGATGGGTCTGATGAGTGATGCATAGAGGGGCCCAATGACCTCTTTCGATCTGGATGCAAACCCTTTTGTTATTAGGTGGGCCACATAGAAGGATTTTCTAACCACTTTGGCAATGTGATTATCATAGGAGAGGTTACTGTCTACTTGGGTCCCCAGATCACTTATTATGTCTTCCATATTTAGGGGGCTATCACCTATGTGATAGTTTGTGGGTATTTTGTTTTTTCCAAAGGGGATGACTATGCACTTTTTGGCATTTAGCTTGAGGCCATAGTTTTGACACTAGGTATCTGTCTCAGTGAGACCCTTTTGGAGGATGTCTGTGCCAGCCAGAGAGTCAATTATAGTCCCTAGTTTGCAGTCATCTGCAAACTTGATCATCCATAGTCCTTCTGCGCTTGCCTGTACCTCTGAGACGTATATGCTGAACAGGATGGGTCCCAGGACTGAGCCCTGGGGAATGCCACTTGTAACCGGTTTAGAGTCAGGCCTAGCTCCCGCAACTTTTACAATGTGGGTTCTGTCTGTGAGCCAGTTGGCAACCCATCTCATGATGTAGGGGTTTATGTTCAGGCTGGTGAGCTTGTCTTTAATACCTGAGTGGGGAATGGTGTTGAAGGCCTTTGCGAGGTCTAGGTAGGCTGTGTGGACAACCTTTCCCTCTTCTATTGCCTTTGTAACTGTCTCAAAGAAGTCCACCAGGTTTAGGAGGCATGATCTGCTCTTAACAAAGCCTAACTGGGTAGGGTCCAGTGTTTGGAGGTTTCCAATGTCTCTGTTAATGAGATCCATGATGATGCACTCTATAGCTTTGCAGACCAAGCTAGTCAGGCTTATAGGGTGATAGTTCCTGGGGTATGTTGTGGCTCCACCTTTGTGGAGCGGAATAACCGTTGCTGTGTGCCACTCTGTGGGCACATAGGCTGTGGAAAGGCTGAGTCTAAACAGTGTGTTTAGGTAAGGGGTTACTTCATCTTTGAGATCATGTAGGACGCAGCCTGGGACACCATCCGGTCCCATTGATGCTGTGTTTTTGACTTCAGAGAGGGATGTTTTAACCTGAGTGTCTGTGATTTCAGGGGCACTATATGGGCCCTTTTGGAGGTGCGAGGGTAGTGAAGTTTGCACTGAATCTGTCTGCTAGGATGTTGACTATATCGGCTGGTTCAGTGTATTTTGTGCCATTCTGCACTACCCCCGAGCAGATCTGAGAATTGCCACTTAGATTCTTGACATAGCTAAAGAATGCCTTATGGTTATCTTTGGAGTCCATGGCAATTTTTCTTTCGAAGCTAGCCTTGGATGATTTTATGAGAGAATGCAGTTTCTTGCTGATACTGATCAGGGATGTCTTCCCTTCTTGGGATTTTACTCTTTTCTCTACTAGGTTCCTCCTTCTATTGTATAGCTTGTTTATGGCAGGGGTCCACCAGACTGGTTCACTTTCTTGGCAGAGGGAGTCTTGGTTTTGTCTGGGATAGCATGATCCATGCATTCTTGTAGGTGCCGTAGAGTGCATTAGTAAAAGATTTTGCAGCTTGGACAGCATTATCCTTTAGGATGGGGGCTTTGAAACTTCTCACCTTGGCCTTAAGTAATGTGAAGTTTGCTTTTGAAAAGGTTTTATAAATACACAAACACATACTCGGAGGCTCTAAATAAAAATCTGCAAAAGCAACAGAGACCTCCAAAGCAGACATCCAAGCAACCTCCACCCCCCCAACACAAACCTTGAAACACATACTTAACAAAAGATTTTGCAGCTTGGACAGCATTATCCTTTGGTTTCTTTGACCGGGGGTGTTGGCAGAATGTGAATATCTAGAGTGATTAGTTTATGGTCAGATCTTACCAACAAGGGGTTGATGTCCGGTGTGGAACACCGGTCACCCATGTTGGTGATGACCAGGACCAATATGTTGTCACCTCTGGTGGGGGTGTTGACCAGTTGATCCAGGGAGTTTGAGTTTATAAATTCTAGGAAATGTTGGGCAAGGGAGTTTATACTTGAGTAGTTCTCCCAGTTAATGTTTGGGTAATTGAAATCACCCAATATCAGGGTGTTTGGTAGGACCTTTATGTTTCCCAGTGTTTCCAGGAATGTGGAGTGGGGGTCCTGGTACATGGTGGGTGATCTGTAGCAAGCTATAATTTGAATAGCAGTTTTGCCCATTGTGAGTTGCACGTGGATGATCTCTGAAGCATCGTGTTGTGCCACTAACCTGGAGGTGTGGGTATCCTTGATGAATATGGATACTCCCCCGCCTTTTGTATTTCGGTCTGGGTTTTGTGGTCAAAATGTATGGTATGAGTTGTAGCCTGGTAGTGCTGGGGTGCTCTCTGGAGCCTTAAACCAGGTTTCTGTTATGGCACATATATCGATTTTCTCCATACTGATGAGTGCCTCGAGTGCATGCATTTTGAGGTTTAGACTTCTGGCATTGAGTAGCATTACCCTCAGTTTTTTGTTACTTGCGCTATTTACGGTGGTGGGTTTGTCTTTTGAGACTTGCCTAAAAAGGCACTATGGGGGTGGCAAGAGCCTTGGCTAGTATTCAAAAGTCTAAGGGTGACAGGTGCAAGCCGTCTCTAGCGAAGCAGCGTGTCTTGTCGAGCATGTCATCCCAGGCTGACAGACACTGGATTCCCTTTGAATGCCAACAGAAGCTTAGCCAATTGTTGAAATTGATATTTTTTTCTCTATACCATAGTATCATTCTTGGTGAGGGGAGGATGCTACTCAGAGCCAGGGTCATACCGGCCTGGGCTACATGATCAGAGAGCTCCTCCATGTCTCTTTTCATGTAGTACAGGGAGGTACAGCTCAGGTCATTCACACCAACATGGACAATGACAGAGTCATATTTGTACTTGTTCTGGAGTGACCTGAGTGCTTGTGTTATGTGGCAGATTCTGGCACCCGACAGGCAGCTAACAGTAACCTTCTCCTTGTTCAGCCTAGTGAGTGGGATGTCAGTGTGCCTGACTATAGAGTCACCTATTACCAGTGTGTTGGGTATGTTATTTTGCCTTAAGGGCTGTAATTGCATGGCACACTGATTTTGTGAAGTATGCATTTCAAGGTTTGTGTTGGGGGGTGGAGGTTGCTTGAATGTCTGCTTTGGAGGTCTCTGTTGCTTTTGCAGATTTTTATTTAGAGCCTCCGAGTATGTGTTCATGTATTTATGTGTGTTTTTTGCCGGTGCTGGTTTCATAGGTCTGTGTGAGACTGGTGGTGTGATGCAAGTAATTCCTTTCTCCTCTTGACTGCCTGGTCCAGTCTTGGGTGTAGAGAGCTTTGCCACCAGTTTGGCTGTATAATTGCATCTCTCACATGTGTTAGTGTTTGGTGGAAGGAGGAGAGAGTTGTCTGTGTTCATGAGGCAATTGTAACATTGCCTCAAAATGCCCAGATTCACCAGTTGGACCGGAGAGTACACATGAAACTGCTCTTTGGACATGCCTGGATAGGTACAGTGAACTGGTTTACTGATTGGCTGGTAAGGTCGAATAGAGAGCCTTGTCCTTCTCTACAGTGCTAAGGTTTATTAGTGCTTGCTATGAATTTTGAGCAAGTGCCGGGATGAGAAGTGAATGGTTTGAGTGCTTAAGTTGAAAGTTTGTGTAGTTCCAAGGGAAAAAATGAAGGGTAGACTTTGTGGAGCCAGGAATAGTTATACCCTCACTAACTGGCTCTGCCCAGAATGCAAAACCATGCAAATGGGGGGTTTATAGCAAGGGAATGAAAGAGATAGAAATTAGTGCAAAATGGCCAATAAACTACTAATTTCTGGGCTGAAACCACTACTCCAGGGACAGATAGGTTGCTCAAAGCTCCCTCTTTCACAGTGAACATAGAAACTTCCTTCTATCCACATAAGGTATGGGCAAACACAGAAACTTGTAACACAGCCCTGAATTCAGAACTAACCTGAAAACTGGACTATACTAGCTTAGAAATGCGGGAAACAAGTATATATATATATTTTTGTTTTTTTCAGAAAATAAAGCAGATACAATCAAAAAACACTTTAAATGCACATAAATGGCTATCAACTTAAGTGTGTAGCCTACAACAGTTAAACAGGTAATTTAAACACAAAAACGACTTTGTTAAAGTGCAGGCAGCAAAATAAGTACAATATGTAGCTGAAACAAGTATTTTAAATCACAGAAACTCTATAAAATCGTCATTTAGGCGGAATTAGCTAAAGGCAACAAGAAAATGTAGAAAAATGATACTTAATCATTCCAAAGTCTCTCTTTTGTCTCTCTGCTGCTGTAGAACTCTGCAGGGCACCAGGCAGGAGCTTGCTGCGCTATATACTAGCCCAAAAACCTCATAAATGCAGGTTTTATAGCAGGGGAATAAAAGAGATAGAAATTAGCCCAAAATGGTCAATAAACTACTAATTTCTGGGCTGAAACCACTCCTCCAGGGACAGATAGGCTGCTCAAAGCTCCCTCTTTCACAGTGAACAGAGAAACTTCCTTCTATCCAAGTAAGGTATGGGCAAACACAGAAACTTGTAACACAGCCCTGAATTCAGCACTAACCTGAAAATTGGACTATACTAGCTTAGAAAGGTGGGAAAACAAGTATATGTTTTTTGTTTCTTTTTGTTTTTTTTTTTCAGAAAATAAAGCAGATACAATCAAAGAAACACTTTAAATGCACATAAATGGATATCACACTTGAGTGTGTAGCCTACAACAGTTAAACAGGTAATTTAAACACAAAAATGACTTATTTAAACTGCAGACAGTAAATTAAGTACAATATGTAGCTGAAACAAGCTTTTTTAAATGACAGAAACTCTAGAAAATTGGCATTTTAGGCAGAATTAGCTAAAGGCAGCAAGAAAATGCAGAAAAATGATATTTAATCACTCCAAAATCTCTCTTTTGTCTCTCTGCTGCTAAAGAACTCTACAGGGCACCAGGCAGGAGCTTGCTGAGCTGTATACTAGCCCAAAAACCTTGCAAATGTGGGTTTTATAGCAGAGAAATGAAAGAGATAGAAATTAGCCCCAAATGGCCAATAAACTACTAATTTCTGGGCTTAAACCACTCCTCCAGGGACAGATAGGCTGCTCAAAGCTCCCTCTCTTACAGCAAACAGAGAAACTTCCTTCTAGCCAAGTAAGGTATGGGCAAACACAGAAACTTGTAACATAGCCCTGAATTCAGCACTAACTTGAAAACTGGACTATACTAGCTTAGAAAGGTGGGAAAACAAGTATGTATATATATATTTTTTTCAGAAAATAAAGCAGATACAATAAAAGAAACACTTTAAATGCACAGAAATGGCTATCACACTTGAGTTTGCAGCTTATAACAGTTAAACAGGTAATTTAACCACAAAAACAACTTTGTTAAAGTGCAGGCAGTACAATAAGTACAATATGTAGCTGAAACAAGCTTTTTAATATTGGGGTTGTTGCTGGGACCACAGATACTTCAGACACCATTGTATCTTTCTTATGTGGAGTCTTGCCAGGGGTATCAATATAATCATAGATGCCAGAATCCTGAGGAATTTCTTTTCAGAGACTGATGACTAAGTGAAAAACCCTTGAAACAGAACTAGATATGGCTCTACCTTTTCTGTAGAAGAGGTGCTCTTTGAACTGAGGAGTCTAGCAGACACCCAGGAATACAACTCTATGTGATGGTGTCAAAAAAGACTTGTGAATGTTCTCTTGGAATCCCAGTTTGTGTAAGAGATCTCTTGCCCAACAGAGAGAGAGAGAGAGAGAGAGAGAGAGAGAGAGAGAGAGAGAGAGATTCCTGACACTGTAAAAAGGCTCTGTAAAGATAGGTAAGTTGTCTATATATGGAAAAATGTGGATATTCTGTAGCCTGCAATGAACTACAACTATGGCTAGACCCTTTGTAAATACACTTGGTGCAGTAGATATTCCAAATGGTAAGGCAGAGAACTGATAATATGATCCAGATACATAAAACCTTAAGAAACACATGAAATATGGCTGAATAGGGATGTGATGATAAGCATCTTTTAAATCTAGCATTACTAGAAATCTTAAATGTGGAAGAAGGGGTAACAGGTTATGAAGTGACAGCATTTTGAACTTGGGCACATTCACAAATTGGTTTAGAACAGAAAGATCCAGAACTGGTCTGCTAACATTTTATTTCTTTGCACCAAATGGCTAAATAGGGATGTGCCATCTGTAACCATGATGAATAATCTTTAGGAGCATTTTGTCTGAAACTATATGTTGTCAAAGAGAGAAACTGAGAATCAGACTTGGTGTTCTACTGAAAATGCTGGCACACTCTGGAAATGGACTCAGAGTAAAAGAATCCCTCATAGGGAGAATAAGATACCATGGTGTTCTCTGAGTCTTAATCAAAAATCAGAGGACAAAAGCCTGCATTTGTCTCTTCAACTTTCTCTCCAGATTCAGAATTTTGAATATCTTCAGGAAAAGATGAATCCCTCTTTCTTTTCCCAGAAACCACCTTATAGGAGGAATCAATAGGGTGAATTAGATCCTGAGAAAGATGTACTAAACTGCTCCTGTCCTGGAAAATTTGAGCAGGTGTAAGCATTCTCAGGGATTGACACAATATTCTGACTAAACAGAATGTTTTCCCTGCCCATTCCCCTAGGACTGACAAGAGTGGCTCTCCCTTGCCTACTGAGTGGACCCTAACAGCTACTGAGGATGTGGCTAACCCCAGCCCATGGTGGCTGTAGCTGCTATAAAAGAAGGATCAGGGGAAAAAGATGAGTGGTCTGAGGAACCAGCTTTGGCCAAAGCAGGGTCATCCACCTGCAGCTGAGGCAAATCTCTAGCCTGCTGTGGCGGCAAAGGCTGCTTGCTTAACTTTTTCTTTTTTTGGTTGGAAGAAGGACCAACAATCGTACAAGTAGGTTATTCCACTGGTAAGGCCAAAAATTGTGCCTCTTTCCTGCAGGAACTAAATCAAGCCAATAAAAGTTCAACAATTTTACCTTTTCCAGTAAAAGCATTGCAAACAGCACTTTAATACACTAGTGACACACAGGAGACACTCCAGTTGCAGTTAACCTATTTGTGTCCCAGAGACTCCCTCATCTGTGGAATAGACTCCCTCTCCACATCAAGCAGGGTACCTCATTATCCCCTTTTAAGTGCAACCTGGATAACTGGATGGGAAATAGAAAATACACCCCTGGGATTCCACCTGTGTCCTTGATGGACAGGGGCTTTGGGTGCTTACTTGTTTAAACATGGGCTAAACACTTGGCTGGGCTTATAAGGACCTCAGGCCCAACAGCCTAGTAATATCCTATGATCCTATTCTAGCCTTAAAAAGTAAAATAGTTTCTTCAGAGAAAAGAAATAGTTTTATAATGTTTTAACAACTTCCAAACTGACAGGAAAAAAGTGTACTCCTGTTTAGAAGTACAGTTAAGTCTCATGACAGTCCTTTAAAACACAAATTCCAAGATTAAGTACAAATTTCCTAACCATGAAAGAAACTTAAACAGTAACTATTAAATGCGGAAGGTTTTCCCCCCAAAAGGAGCTTATCTGTCCAGAAATGGATGAGCACAAGCCGACTGTCGATTTTCAAAAACCTGCACAGAAGCACTCTCTTCGGTGGCAGGAAAGCTTTGAAGGGGTTGACACTTAAACCAATATTTTTAACAGCACAGCTTCAGCTGTCTAATGATTTAGGTGCATGAAAGGTGACCTGAAGCTTCGGAAGTTGACTGGCTGTTATGTATTTATACTTAATGGGATATAACCCGTATAGCCAAGACTACTACTGTAGTGATCAGTATGATGAACCTGAATTATTATGTCTAGCACTGAGTCATGTATTAGAAAATTAGATGTTTTGGTAAAGACTGTATTTAGGAAATATGGTAAATAGACCCATGTTTTGAATTAATGCACACAGATTATCCAAATGAGATCCTTTGTCAAAAATCCTGTTATTCTGAAGCAGCACATAATGATTATTAAATATGGAATAATTGTAGAATCCTTTAGATTTAGATCCATCAAAGAACAAGACATACAATAAGGCCACGATCATAGGGCAAGATAGTAAAGGAATGTTACTTTAACAATAACTAGACTATACCCCTCATCTTTTTTTGTCTGCACCACCTGAAAAGAAAAAAAATTCTTCTTGATTAAAATAGCAATGGAAAATGTATTTGACTGATGCAAATATATGGAGAGCCCATTTCCTATCTGAATGGTTAGTTTGCTTGCAGCATGTCATTCAACTGAATGAAGCCTATGCAAGTGTTCATTTCACAAATATCGGGAGAGATTTGTTTTGTGTACATTTGTACACCATATACATTTCACAGTACATTCCATCGTGAAACAGTAAATTCAGTCATATTCTATCCAAATTTAAAAGTATTAAATATGAAAAATAACTCATAACCTAATATTGTTGCAGTGCATTTTTGACTCCCCTCTTCTAAGGTCTGAATGTGCTCACATTGGAGTTTGACAAATGTAAACATTTCCACATGATATATATATATATATATATATATATATATATATATATATATATATATATATATATATATATATATATATATATATATATATATATATATATATGCTGCTCCAGCATGGGAGGGTGAAAATTTAAAATAAGTCTATTTGGCGATGCAAAAACATGTTTTTACGTGCTACGTTAGGTTCACTCCCCAGGACATAACCCTACAGACACTTGATACAGCCAAGTACTAAAAATGATCTTAAATCAAAGAAAATCATTTTCATCTTCCACAACTAAGGTATATGTAGTAGTTTTCAACTAGTTAACAAGACTGGTCAGTTGTTTTTGACTCTGATATACCACTGTTCCACAATGTAGCTAAATCAAATAATCTTGGTTTGGATTTATCATTATAAGATATCAATCACAATCATGAAACACATCTGAATTCTCAGTTATTAGATAAAGCAAACATACTGGTGGATGATGCATGGGCAGAACTCTCAATGTGGAGCCAAAGTAACTAAACTCAGAGAAATTAGCAACATTTAAAATTAAATGGAATCAACAAAACTAGTGGGGTACAATTGATACAGTAATGCTAATGCAAGCTCAACAGGATGGCATCTATAAAACAGATAACGCCAATTATTTTCTTCTATTACCTCAACACATGTAATTGTATTTAAAATGGTAGGGTAGCATGACTACTAGATGAACATTACCTCCTGAAAATAAGCTGTCATGCATAAATAATACTTGGGTAGCATCAGAATATTTAGTACACAGTTGTGAGAATTGCAGTTTGTTTCTTACTTTATAGTCTGTACAATTCCAATGAGGTAATTCAAGAACATTTCAAATAATGTATTGGTCCTCATAACAAGTCATCAGCTTATCTATCAATCAAAATGTATTGCTTCAACCATTTGGTTGCTACATATACATTATTCATAATCTTAACTTATAAACATCAAGTCATCTTCCAAAATGTAATTAGTTTAACTAAAATTTAGTCTCCTAATTTATTGTGCATAAAAAACATAATTTCCTAATTTCCTGAAGTCTTTTCCTTGTGAATTTTATTCTGACATTTTGTCATTTGTAAAACTGTATCATAATGGACTATACGTAAATAAACTGCACATAATTTATCCATATGTTTTTTCAAATAGATCTTATAATTATGACCTATTATTCTTGTTAATGCTTCCCACTCAATCCTAAATAAATTTCACAAAAGTGTAAAACATATACCAAATTTTCCTTTGTCAATATGCCACAGCTACATGGCTTAAGCTCAGCTTGATGTTTTTGTCTTTTCTATAGAACATTAGACTCAATCAGTTCAAATATGGACTATAGGTCTTTAATACATTCCTATTCTCAATTGTATCAAAGTAAAAAAAAGTGTTATTTTCTGTTATCAATGTCATTGCAAAGAAGTTGGAATATCCATTTTGTTTTATGATATCCTTATCTCTCAGGCTTGAGTCTTTGTCGTCTATCTTAAAAATGGAATATAAGAATCATTACTTTTTACATCATTCTTCAAATAATCTTCTAGATATAGTCATTCATATTTTAACAATATTTATTTTACCCTTTTTATTTTCTAAATTATAAATATAATCTTATTCCTACTCTTTCATTTCTAATCATGTCTTTTATACAACATCTTGATCTGAAAGTTCCTTGATTCTAATCCAACTAGGCAAAACAGCAACTCCAAAATTTCTTCCTCTGACCATATTCATAATTTCTCTTGAATACCTCCAAGGATGGTGATGGCAGGCCAAAGAAAATCTAATCAATGTATAAATCATAACCCATAATTTATTAGTCAAACCTAATCTCTGTATTTCACATGATCACAGGATCATAGAGAATACTAGGCTATCAACTCTAAAGGATGTTGTTAAGTGTAGCCGTGCAGGTTTTATAGGAGTATATAAACTTAGTCAGGTGTTGATGAGTATTTACAAGTTTCCTCTCTCTAATATAGACATAGATGCCTATTAGGGTAAAGTTATGATTCTCTATCACTGATCAAAGTATTGCTTGAATAAAGTATAGGGAAAAACTTTATTTTACATGGATGGGAAGCCTGTTCCAGAGAAGGATTAGCCTGTGAGTCACATACCTCTCCCTTCAGCTTGCCCTATTTATATTAAGTCCCTGGATCAGGTGTTTCTGGTATTATTTCTTTTGCAGATGTGCAACAGGTCCATTAAGGTTGGTTCAGAACATGTTGGCCAGGCACATGTCACCTATCAGTAGCATGTAGGAAACCAAGTATAAGGACAAAACTTTGAAGTGTTCTGCATAGGACTTATTTCCTAAACAATGTGGATACTCCAGTTATTGCATATGCCTGGTCAGATACATACTGACGGGGGCATTGCACTCAGTGACTGGTCTTATGTAACAGAGTACAATAGAATGATAATATCTTTGGACCTGGATGCCATACCCTTAATTATAGGTTATGCAGTATATAATGTTCGCCTTACTGTAGACACATGACGTTGACAGACTAAGTCATCATCTACCTGTTCCCAAATCCTTGATTACTGGATTTACTTTTAGGGGTGTATTATCAATGTAGCAATTTGCATGGTGATTGTCTCACTAAAAGATACTGTTACGCACTTCTTGTCATTGAGTTATGACTACCACTCTTGCACCAGTTATTAGTCTTTGTCAGGCCTGCTTGGAGGGAATTTATGTCTTGGGGTGATTCAGTAATTGCACCTGATTTGCAGCTGTCTGCTAACATGGTCAGCCAGAAACCTGTGATGTTAATCATGACTTCAGAAGTAGATGAAAAACAGGACCAGCCCCAGCACTGAGCCCTGAGGCAGTCTACTAGTGACCAGTCTTTTATTGAAGCTAGACTCTCCTATCCTAACTTCTTGGGTACTAGTTTTGAGACAGTTGCCTATCCAGTGTGTGACCTGATGAGATTTAGGAGTTAATGACTAATTCAGTGTACTTCTTCATAATACCCAAGTGGGACATTGTGTTGAGTGCTTTGGTCAGGTCAAGGTGGGCAGTGTGCACCATCTTGCCTTTGTTCATTGCTTAGGTGACATTCTTAAAGAAGTCCATCAAGTTGAGTAGGCATGACCTACCCTTAACAAAACCACACTGAGTTTGAACTAATGTCTGTAGGGTTCCTATGTCATCATTTAACATATCCATGATTATTCATTTCATGGCTTTACATATTAGACTAGTCAGGCTTGTGGAGCAATAGTTCACCAAGTCCATGCATGGTCCACTCTTGTGCAGTGAGATAATTATTGTAGTCATCCATTTGCTTAGTACAAAGCCTGCTTTGAGACTGTGGTTACATAGTGATTAAACAGTGATTCTAGTAGGTCCAGTAGTGTATGTTTCATGGGATCTACTTCAGCAGATCAGAGTACCAGAACATCAAAATTTAAATAGCTGAGATGAAGAAAATGAAAGTTGAAAAGAATGTCTGGTCATAATGCTGAAATAATAAGAACAAAAGAGCTAATGCGCATGTCACACAGAACTCCGACCTTCTGAATGTACATTGCAGCACAGTTACATAAACAAGTTACTTTACTTAAAGAAATCATTTACAAAAAAAAAATTAGCTTCTTTGACATTTTTCAGGGGGACAAGCCCAACTGAACCCCCACACCCCCTGCAAATTATATATACCAGCTCTGAGATCACACTACAGTAAATAAAAGGGTAAACTTACCAATCCTCACTGTACTGCGATCTCCATTCATAAGCATTAAAACAGACACATTTTTTTTTCTAAATGATTTCTTTAAGTAAAATAACTAGTTTTTGTAACTGTGCTGTTGTGTACATTCAGAAGGTTGGCGTTCTGTGTGACATGCGCTGTAGCTCTTGCATTCTTATTATTTCTGGCATTGTGAATGGTCATTCCTTTCAACTTTCATTTTTTTCATCTCAGCTATTTAAATTTTGATGTTCTGGTGATCGATGTAATGATGTAGATTTGTTTCATGCTATTAATGTGGCATACCTGGATATTATCAGGGCTTACTGATAATGGTGTGCTTGCCTTGACTTTGGATAATGCTGTGAGGACCTGTTCCCTTGTGATAATAGAGGAGCTGTGGTTGTGGTGTGTCTGGGGGGAGAAAGGGGTAAAACTGGAGCTAAATTTCTCAGCCAGTATATTTGCTATATCTTCTAACTCAGTACAGGTGCTCCATTTACAATTAATTTAGTACTTTACTTTGTATTACCTTTTAGATTGTGGCATAACTGAAGAAAGATTTGTGATTGCCATTGGCCTAAAAGGCTATTTTTCCTCACATTTGGCTATGGTGAACTTGGTAAGACCCCTGAGCTGCTTATTCAGATTGATGAGAGAGTCCTTACCTTTCTGGTCATAGTATCACCTCCTTTTTGCCACAATTTTGTTCCTATTATTGTACACCTAGGTGGCTTATTTTTTGTATTAGTCTTGTGCTTGTTACAGGTGTGTACAGCTGTCTGTATCCAGCAGTTCAAATAACTAAGCAGGATCTCCATGGAAAATTTTACATAGACAATGGTATGTGCGGGGTTTGAAATTTTGTTAAGGTATCACTTACCAGTAAGATGTTTGCCTTAGAATAATTTCTAAAAGTTGCACTGTTGATTGGGATTCTGAGTTTCATTTTTATTTCAAAGAGAGACCTTTTTGGCCCAACCTGACCAGTGAGGACAGTACTCTATGGATATTGTAAAGTTCTGCTATGCTTATGAAGTGCATGTAAAGGATGTTTGCACCCCTGTTGTCATATAGACTGACGGGCTAGGGTATATGTGTTTTACAAAGTCCAGGAATCTCTTGGTATGCATATTAGGGATTTTTATTCCAATCTATAATGGGATAGTTAAAGTCATCCATAAATATGGTATTGGATTGAATGGGCAGTGTTTGCAGTATGTTTAAGTGTATTTTATGGATTGCCTGGGTCATGGAGGGGGACCTATAGCTGCAAGGAAATAATATGGGACTTTGCCTGTGGTAATTTGGACCTGACATAACTCAAGCACATTGTACTTATTGACCAGCCTTGATGTATGTATGAATGCTATTGATGTAAATTGAGACAGTTACACCTTTCAACCCTCCTTATGCAGTACATGGTCTAAATTTGTGGAAGGCATTCTAACCCTTCATTGGACACTTATTATGGGGATAGCTGTTTTGGTATATTGTCAGCCTAGAAGGGCACTATTGTGCATTCCTGAAATATGTGAATTTGTATTTACTGCTGAAGTGCTCTCCTCAGCATTAAACCAAGTCTCAGTAATTGCTGAAATGTCTACATTCTCCAGGGTGAAGATAGCCTGCAGATGCTGGAGTATCTTTGTCTCCTCTTAATGAGCAATAACACACCTTTATGGCTTTTTGTTTTGGTTTTCCTGTGTTGGAACGCTTATCAGATTAGCAATGACTAAAAACATTCACTACTGGGAGGACAAGGTTTTAGTAAATATATGAAAGCCTAAAAGGAATAGGTGTAAACCATCCCTAGAAAAGCAATGTGTTCTGTCTACCATATCCTCCTCAGGCCGACAAATAATGTACCCACTTCAGATGATACCAAAAACTAAACCAATTATTAAAGTCAATTATCTTCTATTTACATTGTGACACCATCTTTGGAGGAGGTACAATGCTGCTCAGTGCTAGGCTCATATCATCCTGGGACATGTAATGCAGGAACTCCATCTTAGCACTCTTCATATAGCCCAAGAAGTACATTAAAGATTGTTTACACTCACATGGATGATGACTGAGTCATGCTGACAGTTATGGCTCTACTAACTATGTGTATGATTGGTCTAATCCTGGATCCATGACAGACAACTGACCATAACTCTCTCCTTACTCAGCCTTGTGAATTGGACATTTGGGTGTCTCATAATGGAGTCCATTATGAGCAAAATATTGAGACGGGTGTTTTTTTGCCTTATGGGCTTGGAGAATGAGATGCCATGAGATGTGACTTATGTGTCACAGGGTATTTGTTTCTTAGAGTACTTTTTAGGTTGTTGAGGATATTTATTGTGGGTGCAACATCTGGAAAGCCTTTGAGGTTTAGTAAGATTATATTTAAGAGCCCCAGCATATGTGGGTGACTGTGTCTAGTTCAAAGCATATATGGTGTGTGTAGTGTGTGTGTGTGTGTGTGTGTGTGTGTGTGTGTGTGTGTGTGTGTGTGTGTGTGTGTGTGTGTGTGTGTGTGTGTGTGTGTGTTTCTGACAACCTGTTTGGTATTACAAGTGCTTGTATGTGAGAGCCTTGCTTCCAGTGAATTGTGTAACTACATCTTTCACATACCATATCCGTTTGTTTAAGAATTAAATGTTTGCCAGTAAACGAGACAATTTCAACATTATCTCAAGATGCCCATATCCACTTAACTGGCTGCAGAGATAGTAGGAAAGTACGTATCCATAGCTCTAGGTTCTTATTTCATGATCATTATGAGATGGACATAAAGGGCTACAGCTGGATAGCTTGAGTGCCATATGAGTATAAAATTTCTATTAAGACTAAGATGAAATATGTGGGGAGGTGGTACACAACATGGAAAGTAGCTTCTCTATGAACAACTAAGAACTAGTCAATTTTGAGAAGTTGTTTTATAGAGGAAATTTCAATTCTAAGTGCTTGCATATATACAGGAAATGCTAACCATCTGTCTTTGATTAGCAGCATTGCGCAACTGCAATTAATTTATACAAAGAAACTGACTAAATAAAGATGTCCCCTTGACCCATCAAAGCATTGTATTTGGGGATCACTGAATTGGTTCCCAGTTCAGAATGAAATCATATTACTCTCAACTGGCACCAGAATGCAGTCTAAACTCTTCTTAATGTACAAATACACCAGGATAAAAGAAAGCGCAAAAAGAACCTATATTATCCAAAACAAGGACTGCTCACAAACCTGAGAAACCAGCAAACAGACATTGCTAATTACAAAGGTGCTTTAGGTTGATTTAAAGTGCAATGAGGCATTACATAATGCAAAACATATAACACTAGCACAGTTACAAATCATCAAAAATGTAATTTAAGCAGAAAAATTTACATATTTGCCAAGGAAGGCACAGGATTGCAGAAGACTCTCTGAAACCAGTCATTGAAGCCATATATTTGGAATCTAGGGAAATGAGCCTCCAGTACCATATGCAAAGTTTAAATATATTCTACTTTCCATTGCTGTAATAAGGGTTTTCTTATCCCCTTATTCTGGTCCATTCGACATAAATTATACATATCACTTTTAATTTTTTTCACTTCTAGCCTCAGCTTCTATCTCTCACTTACCAGCCTATTCAAGCATTATTTTTAAATGTTTAGTTTTTACTATTGTCTCCATTAGATTGCCTTCCTTTTAAATGCATTTTGCATGAATCTTGCTTACAATTAAAATCATACATTTATATTTCTTTTTATTTATACATAAATCAATCATCTTTAATCTTCCTCTAATATTTCATGTTGCTGTTTAGCTTCTCTTTAGTAAGGTCTAATATCACAATGCTGTTTATATAGAATATGGCAGGACATGAAGTACCTTTAATTGTTGGTACATCAACTTTTTCTTTCCTTCATCTTCTTATTCTAGCACCACTATCAATCAAAAATAACAATGGTGCTACCAGGCATCGTTGTCCTACTCCTTTTCCAATTATTATTTGATTGTTATGACGTTTTTTAATACTCTAACATGTATTAAAGTTTTATTGTTAAATTTAATAATTAGTAGAATTAAATTTATATTGTCTCCTCTTTTCTCATTATTTCCCATAATATCTTCCTTTTTAGACTGTCTATTGGTTAATGATAGTTATAGAACTATAGGCTATGTAAAAAGATTTATAAAGTCGAGGAAATCAGACATGATGACATCATTGTTTGTAAGTTACAATAGACCCAAACATGAGTATGGAATAATTTGGAAACCAAATACGAATATAAGCATGAGTAAATTGGAAAGTGTACAGCTGAAATGCGCAAGGGGTATCCATCTAAGTTATTATGAAAGACTAAAACATCTGAAGTTGTATGGTGTCTCATAGATATTTAAGAGGAGAATTTATGCAGGTAATAAGGGTATTTAGAGACAACTATCTCTGTGAATGTTTGGGGTTATCAAAAATTAGTAGAGAATAATCAGACAACCTATGTAGAAGATTCTATAGGAATGAAAATTGTACTAATTATTTTTTTTTTCTGGGAGATCAGCTGATACATGGTATAGACTACCACATCACATTAAAACAGTACTAGTTTATATAGTTTTAAGAACATTCTGGACATTTACAACAATAATTACTGTTTTATTATATAGGATGGACAGAAAATCCTTATTGCCAGTGCCTGAAATATCTCTATGTTTGTATGCAAAAGCTGTTTCCAAATCTAGAAAAGCAGCATATAAGACATGTTACCTCGCTTTCACATATTTCTTTAACAAATGATTAAGAACATAACATTTATAAATAGCTGATTTCTTACTTTCATATGCAAATTGATGTGCAAAATATCATTTATTCTTAGATGTATTATTGCTATAACAGTAAATATTTCTAGAGAAGAATGTAGAAGAGTTTAGCCAATATTTTTTGTGATTCATTTTACTTCATTTTTTTATAAATAGGAACTGTATAACTCTCCATTCAGGATTCTGAAAATTCCCATTTCTCTTTGTATTTGTTAAAAGTTTATTCTAATTTTATGACCCAAATATCTTTCAATTTTCATTTATTATACCATCCAGAAAAGGGGCTTTATTACTCTTCAATTTCATTTTGATTTCTTTAATGTCCCTTCCTTTGAATTTAACTTAAAAATCCCCTTTTGCTTCCCTTGAAATCATTGCTTTGTTTCAGTTTGAAATGTATTTGTTACATAACTATTCTATTTTTTCTTCATGTATATACCAATCTACTTTAAATTTCTTACTGACTAAATTTAATGATATTAACTTCTAGTAGGTTATTTGGTTAGTATTCTTTATTGATCTTAATATCTGTTTCTATATATTATCACTTTTTCCCTTTTATCATCTCTTTATACTCTTCTCCACTTTCTCATTATCTTCTTTACAATATTTATTTTCATTTTCTTTTTACCTTATATATTAAACAAACTTTAAGATATTCCCTCTACCTTTCTGTTAGATTATTTTGATTTAGCCCTTTCCATATTTCTTTGTAGTTTCTATACTCTCACATTTTATTTCATCAGTCTCAACATAGATAAGTGAGTGATCACTTTTTGACTTAAAGTCTACTTAAAATTCACTTGGCTGATCCCAATTGGTTACAGCAAAATCTATAGCAGATCTGCCTTGATTTGATACAAATGTATGAACTCTATTTTGCATATCTTCTCCATTAAGAATCCCTAATTGACATTCTCTAATAATTTTAACGAATACTACCTCATTTATTAACATTTATATCCAGTGGGCATCTACTTTTTTTCTTTGTTATATAACCTGTATGTGTAGCATATTCTCTACTTTTTGCATTAAATTTGCACATATTATCACCTCACTCTTTTGCTGTTCAAATATGTTATCTAGTTTTTCCTAAGTATTCTCCCATGCCTTACTCATATTGCCTTTGTATGGAAAATATATCATTACCAAAACAAACTTATTAATATAACCAATTAGTATTACTAAATACATTTCAGATTTATATAACATTTATGTTGTTAACCTTTTTATTATTTTGACCAAAGTCATTAGAACTGCTTCCAGTTTTCCATCAACTTGCACAAAGTTTGTATCCATTCAAGAGTAAATTATCTACAAGTAATAGTTCCCTGCAAATAAATAGTTTCAATTTTTAATGAATTCCTTAAAGGCTATATGAAAATTCTTTTGAATTCCTTCTCCATTGCATTGTACTCTCTTTAATCCATTTACTGTGTGTGGCAGTCAAAGTTCCATTTTTCCTCCTGTCATCTTAGCATGCAAATAATAATGCCATCAAATCTTTTTAATTGCTTTTCTATTTTAATTTGTAGTTTTTTTGCTATACAACATATCACTATATGTTGATGTAGTGTCTGTATCAACACATTTAATATGCCGCATATAAATATTTATATGTTTCTTTTTAACTGTTTCAAAATAAATTTTAATGTGTTTTTTAATTTCCACAGTGTTTCATTTCTGAGTCTAGGTTTGTTACTAATAGTTATCAAATATCTTTCCAAAATCTGTTTCTTTTCTGTTCACTATTTTCTAATTTCTCTCCTTCCCATCTTTCTCTTCTGTTTAACCCTGTCTAGTATTTTTTTCATGATTTTGCAGAAACACCTCAAAGCATTAAATATGTTATTTTCTGTTATTAATTGTATCAGCTAGTCTTGGATTCCTGCTATCTTTATTTGAGACTTATTTTCAAGAATTATTTCCCATCCATATAATTGGAAGGACTAACCATAATCTGAGCTATATTTTGCCATCTCTCCTGGAGGTATCAGTAGGCTTTAATGAGGTAATACTTCAATGATCTTGGCTACTAATAAATATAGTGCTGTATTCTGCAGCCTTCAAGCAAGCCACTTGAGAAACAGGTGGGTGACATACTGTCTGTGGGCAAAGCTGAATTCTTGAGTGTCATTTGTCTGAAATTCAGCCTGTCAAAGATTAGAACCTCTTGTTGATCTGCCGTGTAATATCCAGCCTATTTATACTTGAGAGTCTATGCTTGGAATGGACCATGGAAATATTAACATTACACTGATAAATATTAATACATAAAATAAATATCAGTTATAAAACAAGAAAAGAAAATAAGAATAAAAAAAGAATGGTAGATTCATTACACAGTGCTTACAAGGATTATACAATAAGAATGGTTTAAGCTTCCATTTACCTTAAGAAGGAGTCAGTCACTGTTTTTTTAAATAATGTTCTTCACATATAACAGTTGAACTTGAGAACCTAATTTTATTTTTTTATTTTTATTTTACATTTGTTGACCGGGATAGTCCGACTGGATGCATGTCCATTTTCAGCAGAGGCCCGGGGAGAAAAGCTCCAAGGGTAAGCAGATACAGTATTACATAATACCAGCATTACATATTACAAACAGACTGTTTACAGAGATTACATAAGTAAGCAAGTTAAACAAGTTCCACAGGTTAGAGTTAATCCCGAGCATAAGTCAGGATTAAATTAAATTACACAGTAAGCTGGTCAACAGATTTTTACACATTCTAGAGAGAGTTAGCCAGGCTTGATACAGTGACATAGCCAGTTAAGTGACAAATATTGTTTGAGTCTAGTTTTAAATTGACCTAAGGTGGAAAGTAAGGTAATATCAGCTGGAAGAAAGTTCCAGGATCTACTTACAAAGTTTGCAAAGAGAGAGTCACCGGCTGTGTTATTAATTTTGCTAGTCTGAATTAGTAGTTTGTTAGATGATCAAAGTGGTCTAGGATTGTTATAGGGGGAGATAATATTTTTAAGTGCAGGAGTATTGTCCAGATTATAGAGTATTTTATAGGCCATAATCAGTTGGTTATACTGGATTAGGCTGGGTAGTTCAAGCCATGCATCTGGTTTAGATTGATGCAATGATGTGTCCTAAATGGCAGCCCAGTGGCAAACCTGGCAATGTGGTTGTAGCAAATTGAGAGTTATTTAAGGACAGTCCTGGTAAACTCTTTTTCATATTTTTACCCATCCTATATATAAATTTGGGCTTGTTGCCCAATATATCTACCAAATATTGGTCACCACTTATCAAGTACCAAAATTTTAGGATGATCTGTTGAATCTTTTCTGTGGCAATATTGTAAGGTATAATACAAGCCCTTAAATAGCTCGGTCCCACTCCTTCACTATTCAAATTGGGATAAATAATGATGTCTCCTGATCCCAACAATGGTTTATACTTTGTACCCCAATTTTTTAATATATATGTCACAGTCTCAGTCATCATATTACTTGGATAACCCCTTTCTAAGAAATAACTCTGTATTAGAGTTAATTCCGTATTCAGATCTGTCAATTCAGAAACCATTCTAGTGGCTCTTATACATTGTCCTTTAAAGACATTGTATTTTACCTTAGGGGGGTGACAACTGGTGTAATCCAAGTAATTGTTAGAGAAGGTGGCCTTCCTATAAATTCTAGATGTTACTTTACCCTCATCATGTAATACAAAGGTATCCAAGTATGGTAATCCTTTTGGGTCTATATTATACGTAAACTTAAGGTAGTCACTGCTTTTTGCAATAAATTCTAAGAAGACTAACATATCTTCCTTACTACCTTCCCTAAGTAAGTATAGATCGTCTAGAAATCTAGAATAGTACTTGACGTTGGAAAAATACGGATTTTTAAACAAAACTTCATCCTCCCAATTAAGCATGACCAGATTAGCATAAATGGGGGCACATGCCGCCCCCATTGCTACGCCTCTTGTCTGCCTAAATAGTTCTCCTTCAAAGTAAATATAGTTATTTTCTAACACTAATGACATCATCTCCGTTAAGAGGCATATGGTGTCCCATTCCAAGTCTGTATGTCTCCTTAAACTGTTAGAGAAGGCTTCCAAGCCCTCCTGTTTAGGAATACATGAGAACAAGTCAATCACATCAATAGTGATTATAAATTTAGAATTCATGTTCTCTGCATACGAAATTGGATACTTGGAAAGGAAACACCACGAATCCTTAACCATATGTGGAATAAGGGTATAAATATTTTTCAAAATAGTGTCAATAAACTTCCCCATCTTGAAGGTTTTAGAATAACTACCCGAGACAATCGGTCTCAGGGGAGGATCATTGATATCTTTATGAATCTTCGGAATACCCACCATTGTGGCTAATCTAGGATATTCAACTTTAATAAATTTATAAACCTCATTACTTATTCTCGCATCCAATAAATATTCCTCAATATATGAATCAATTCGCCGGTAGGCAATGTGAAGTTCGTTCCTGGAAATAGTAACATAATTTCCTGTACCATGTAAGATATCATAGATTTTTTGTGTGTATATCATATTATCATAGATTGCAATGCCTCCCCCTTTATCGGGTTTCATTATTCTTATAGTATTGTTGTTTCTCAAGAATTGTAATAGTCCTTCTTCATCCAAGGTCAAGTTAATGTTACCTTTTAACTTTCTGAGTTCATTATACTCACTATAAATCTCTCTAGTGACAACCTTGTCAAACGTGTCAATAACGGGATGATTGGGAGGTGTAAATTTACTCTTAATGGACAAATTGTGTCCATTATTCATACCACTGTCTTTACCATTAGCAGTCTTAATATTCTTATCAATGAAAAATACCTCTAAATTGATTTTCCTAATATATTTTTTAAAATCAATCAGTACATCAGTTAAGGAAAATTTGGGATTGGGTATGAATTTTAATCCCTTCTCAAACAAATTAAAATACCTCTTCGTAATCTGTAGATCCGTATAGTTATATATATTAAAATGCCTAAATGTAGCAACTTTGCCTTCGACCACTACGTCCTTACCTCTAACATAATCACTTTCCTCAAAAGGTTTAGTGTATGTGATAGATGTATTTGAGAATTCAAAACACTTTCTATATTTGTCAATGGTAAAACCTCACTTATCGTGTCCCCCTGACATGGAAATTTGAACCTCTTCTCTGATATGGGGGGTAATTGCCCTCCAGGTGTGTCCGAAAATCCAAATGATTCTGCTTGACAAAATTGTCTGTGTTGGCAGAATCAATGTCATCCCTAAAATTGTCATTGTACTCTCTTTTTTGTGTACGATTAATCTGCCCTGCATAATAATTCTGTTTTTTTCGGCCACACATACACTTGATGTTTGTGATACAATTCCCTATCCCTTTTAATTTCATCCAATTTCCTCTTACACAGGTTGTCTGCCCATTTTTTGGCCTCGAAATATTGCTTATTGTATAATCTTTCCCAGTCCTTAAACAATAAGTCACTCACAATCTGTGTATTCAAAACCTCCACTTCGTGAATAATTTTACTCAATCTCTCATCGTGATACTTTATTAATATACCTATGAAGTTGAAACCACATTCATCAAAAAAATTGTTAAATTCAATAATACTTGAATTAGTTAAATCAATACCCAGTGGCAGCTTAAAGAACCTAAGACCCTTAGGTACTATCTTGTATTCTATACATTTCTGTAAGTACATATTATCCACTTTTAATCCATTGATAGTTTTGAGTTTCTTCCTAAGAGAATATATCATAGACTTCAAATTGACCTTTACAACACTATTATTCCCTTCATATGAAGAGACTACTTGATCGGAAACTTCAACACTGTCCACTTTAAAGTCAAAAGATAAAAACTTGTTGAATAAATCAGGATTTTCCGATCTGCTCGGGGGGTCAGACACTGTCCGCGATGGCAAACAAAACTTATCAGACCCCTTCGCTGTGTTGTCTGATTTATGTGCTGTAACTGTAGAATAAGTCTTAATAGGTAACATTCTTTTCTGTTTGGTCCCTGTCCTTTTGGAATCAAAGTCATAGTCATAAAGGGAAAAATCAAAAGTGAAATCAGAAATGTTTATATTACTGCTGGAAAGAGGGGCAGTAATGTCCAGTCTTTGTATGGGGCTATGATGTCCCGACTTCTGTCCATTGGGTATGTCAATGCTATCATCAGAATGCTCCACAAATTGCTCTATTGGCTTGTCGATACATTCGTTACAATTGCTAAGTGCAATGTCCTGTTGGATACATAAATGTTTCACTTGACTAGTTTTAGCCCGGTTAATCCCTTTAGCCATACCCGACTGAGTGACAGAAAAACCAAGTGGGCAAGAATCAAAATTGCTAAATACGCTTTTAGAATCACTTTCACCATAAACATTGTTGTTGGCTACTGATGGTATTGCTCGTTGTTTGGGTTCACTAACCCCTAATAGTAATTTCGTGACAAGTGCGGTTAAATGCTTAACCTCACCTCTTAGTTCAGATAATTCAGTATGAAACGCTTCCAAATTCTCTTTCCCTTCAGGTGCTGATTCCATAGCAGAAGCTGCTTGTAAGGCTGGCGCTGGATATTTAAGGGCTTGTATTATACCTTACAATATTGCCACAGAAAAGATTCAACAGATCATCCTAAAATTTTGGTACTTGATAAGTGGTGACCAATATTTGGTAGATATATTGGGCAACAAGCCCAAATTTATATATAGGATGAGTAAAAATATGAAAAAACTTTTAGAACATAACATAGGAGGTAATAAGAAATCTGATCCTCACAAAGGAAGTAAAAAGTGTGGATTTTGCAACTATTGTAAATATATGAATTGTGTTAGTAAAATTGTATTAAAGAATGGACACAGGAGTGTCATCATCTGTAAACATGGGAATTGTAATACGAAAAATGTTATTTATTTAGCTACATGTGACGTCTGTGACGCTTATTATGTGGGGAGGACGGAACGAAGTCTGAAAAAGCGCATATATGATCACTTGTATAGCATTAGGACAAAGGATGATACAAATGCTTTGTATAGACATGTTCATATGTTAGGGGCAGAACACACTTTTAAATTTTCCATATTGGAGGAGATACCTAGTAATCCCATGGGTGGTGATGTAAAAGGTTTAATAGCTTTTAAAGAATCTTGGTGGCAATTGTATACTGATGCAACAAGTCCACCGGGCTTAAACGATAATATTTCTATTAAAAGTTTATTAACATAGTGGCATTAATGTTAACAATTTAAATAATGCAAATAATATTCACTACTACAAAATAAGGAGTATAAGTCTCATTATGCATTTACATCTACAGTAATATTTCTAACTATTGGCATTCATGTTGTTCAAATTGAATTTTATTTTATAGTATTACTTTAATTTTTTTGACTTATAATGTTGAATTATTATTTAAGACAATCAGTACATTCAGTTTTTAGTTCTCAAGTATTATTAATTTTTTATATACACTAATTTTTTATACACACTATTTAATATTGTAACAATACGTAAGGTTGGGTTTAAACCCAAATAACATGTTATATATTTACTTATTTTTATGAATTGATTTAAACATTGAACATTAAATATTACATGAAGTAGACTATACATTACAACACACAATGAATTTATATAGTGTTTATTATTTAATTGGTTAGGTTTTAATTAATTTATTGTACTTATATAGTTTGTTATTTATAAGTTAGTTATTTATATTATATTGGATATAAGGTATTATTTTTAATAATAAATATTAATAACATTAGAACAGTATTGTTATATAAATGAAATTGTAACAACTTTCATATAGATATTTACAATAGGATGTGTATATAAAGGGATGGTACAGCTTAATACTATACATTAATACAGTTTTTAATACTAATAATGTTTTTAATACTTTTAATTAAACGTATATTTACATGAGTATAACAAGAGGGCATTATAGAGACTAGCTGTTGGCTACTAATGGCTAATAATATTATTATTAATAATATTATTTTTATTAACATTATACCTTTATTATTTTATATATGTGAATATATCTTTAAGAAGGGATCTGTTTGTTTTGGCGCCACAAAGTTATTTTAAACTGACTGAACGCTTCCTTTTGCAGTTCTGATGAAGACCAGTTGATGAATGGTTGAAAGCGCTTAACTGCAGCTACATTTTTATGTATTTCCTGGGTGTTTGATTCCTGCTTTTGTATCGTTTTTATTCGAGTCTTTGCTGTTTGGATTTTGTTTGTTTGGCGTTATGTGGATTAAACAATTGCTGTGAGATCGTGGTGTCTACCTGGACTGTCGCTTATTGGTGGTACCGTAGTACTTTTATTTCATCAGTCTCAACATAGATAAGTGAGTGATCACTTTTTGACTTCAAGTCTACTTAAAATTCACTTGGCTGATCCTAAATGGTTACAGCAAAATCTATAGCAGATCTGCCTTGATTTGATACAAATGTATGAACTCTATTTTGCATATCTTCTCCGTTAAGAATCCCTAATTGACATTCTCTAATAATTTTAACGAATACTACCTCATTTATTAACATTTATATCCAGTGGGCATCTACTTTTTTTCTTTGTTATATAACCTGTATGTGTAGCATATTCTCTACTTTTTGCATTAAATTTGCACATATTATCACCTCACTCTTTTGCTGTTCAAATATGTTATCTAGTTTTTCCTAAGTATTTTCCCATGCCTTACTCATATTGCCTTTGTATGGAAAATATATCATTACCAAAACAAACTTATTAATATAACCAATTAGTATTACTTAATACATTTCAGATTTATATAACATTTATGTTGTTAACCTTTTTATTATTTTGACCAAAGTCATTAGAACTGCTTCCAGTTTTCCATCAACTTGCACAAAGTTTGTATCCATTCAAGAGTAAATTATCTACAAGTAATAGTTCCCTGCAAATAAATAGTTTCAATTTTTAATGAATTCCTTAAAGACTATATGAACATTCTTTTGAATTCCTTCTCCATTGCATTGTACTCTCTTTAATCCATTTACTGTGTGTGGCAGTCAAAGTTCCATTTTTCCTCCTGTCATCTTAGCATGCAAATAATAATGCCATCAAATCTTTTTAATTGCTTTTCTATTTTAATTTGTAGTTTTTTTACTATACAACATATCACTATATGTTGATGTAGTGTCTGTATCAACACATTTAATATGCCGCATATAAATATTTATATGTTTCTTTTTAACTGTTTCAAAATAAATTTTAATGTATTTTTTAATTTCCACAGTGTTTCATTTCTGAGTCTAGGTTTGTTACTAATAGTTATCAAATATCTTTCCAAAATCTGTTTCTTTTCTGTTCACTATTTTCTAATTTCTCTCCTTCCCATCTTTCTCTTCTGTTTAACCCTGTCTAGTATTTTTTTCATGATTTTGCAGAAACGCCTCAAAGCATTAAATATGTTATTTTCTGTTATTAATTGTATCAGCTAGTCTTGGATTCCTGCTATCTTTATTTGAGACTTATTTTCAAAAATTATTTCCCATCCATATAATTGGAAGGACTAACCATAATCTGAGCAATATTTTGCCATCTCTCCTGGAGGTATCAGTAGGCTTTAATGAGGTAATACTTCAATGATCTTGGCTACTAATAAATACAGTGCTGTATTCTGCAGCCTTCAAGCAAGCCACTTGAGAAACAGATGGGTAACATACTGTGTGTGTGGGCAAAGCTAAATTCTTGAGTGTCATTTGTCTGAAATTCAGCCTGTCAAAGATTAGAACCTCTTGTTGATCTGCTGTGTAATATCCAGCCTATTTATACTTGAGAGTCTATGCTTGGAATGGACCATGGAAATATTAACATTACACTGATAAATATTAATACATAAAATAAATATCAGTTATAAAACAAGAAAAGAAAAAAAGAATAAAAAAAGAATGGTAGATTCATTACACAGTGCTTACCAGGATTATACAATAAGAATGGTTTAAGCTTCCATTTACCTTAAGAAGGAGTCAGTCACTGTTTTTTTTAAATAATGTTCTTCACATATAACAGTTGAACTTGAGAACCTAATTTTATTTTTTTATTTTTATTTTACATTTGTTGACCGGGATAGTCCGACTGGATGCATGTCCATTTTCAGCAGAGGCCCGGGGAGAAAAGCTCCAAGGGTAAGCAGATACAGTATTACATAATACCAGCATTACATATTACAAACAGACTGTTTACAGAGATTACATAATTAAGCAAGTAAAACAAGTTCCACAGGTTAGTGTTAATCCCGAGCATAAGTCAGGATTAAATTAAATTACACAGTAAGCTAGTTAACAGATTTTTACACATTCTAGAGAGAGCTAGCCAGGCTTGATACAGTGACATAGCCAGTTAATTGACAAATATTGTTTGAGCCTAGTTTTAAATTGACCTAAGGTGGAAAGTAAGGTAATATCAGCTGGAAGAAAGTTCCAGGATCTACTTACAGAGTTTGCAAAGAGAGAGTCACCGGCTGTGTTATTAATTTTGCTAGTCTGAATTAGTAGTTTGTTAGAGGATCGAAGCGGTCTAGGATTGTTATAGGGGGAGATAATATTTTTAAGTGCAGGAGTATTGTCCGGATTATAGAGTATTTTATAGGCCATAATCGGTTGGTTATACTGGATTAGGCTGGGTAGTTCAAGCCATGCAGCTGGTTTAGATTGATGCAATGATGTGTCCAAAATAGCAGCCCAGTGCCAAACCTGGCAATGTGGTTGTAGCAAATTGAGAGTTATTTAAGGACAGTCTTGTTCAAATTCGAGAGTAGAGGGGATGCATACAGAAGGGTTGAAAGAAGGTGAGAGCGAGCTATGGCAATTTTAGCTGAAGGGGTTAGGAAGGCTTTTATTCTGTAAAGTGACCCTAGTTTTTTATTGATGGTTTTGATAGTTTGGTTAACATGTAGGTCGAATTTTAGATTATTATCTATGATGACACCTAATAGCTTTGTAGAGGGGTCAGGGGAGCTTATTGTGCCATCATATGAATTTATGGTAAAGGTGAAAGCGGTAGACCTACGTGTTGGTGAAAATAACAACATTTTAGTTTTTTTGGGATTTAGGATCAGACGACATTCAGAAAGCCAGTTTTCTATTGTATTAAAGGTGGTCTGGGTAGCTGACCATAACTCTATTGGAGATGTGGCCAAGCAAATCTGAGTAGTGTCATCAGCATATTGGATACAGCTGACTTTTGGGATGACAGTATAAAGGTTGTTAATGAAGATGGAGAACAGCAAGGGCCCTAGTATAGAGCCTTGTGGTACTCCAAGGGTGTTAGGTAGAAAGTTATAGAGTTTGTTCTGCCAGAGGACAGCCTGCTGTCGACTATTCAGGTAGGATTGAAACCATTAAAGGGCTCTAGTATCTAGACAGAATGTTTGCAGGGTGTGGATTAAAAGTTGGTGATCGACCATATCGAATGCCTTGGAAAGATCTAAGAAGAGGGCTGAGGATATATAATTATTGTTGCAATTATGGTTAATGGTGTTGGTAAAGGCTAGGAGGGCTGAAGTAGTGCTGTGATGAGGACGGAAGCCATGCTGAGTGTCTGCCATAAGGTGATTCTGGATTAGGTGGTGCATGAGTTGTCTATGAATACATTTCTCCATAATCTTTGCAAGTGGAGAGAGTATAGCTATTGGCCTATAATTGGAGAATTCAGTATAGCTGCCTCCTTTGTGAAGTGGGATTACATAGGATATTTTCCAGATGGTGGAAATTTTAGCTTCTACTATGGTTCGATTGATTAATATTGAGAAGGGGTAAGCAATAGCATCAGCTGATTTTTGTAGGTACTCGGCAGGGAGATGATCAGCAGAAAGTGTAGTGGGTTTTAATTTTTTGATCAAGGTACAGATAAGTGAAGTGGCAACTGCTTGGAAGCTGAATGCGAGTAGGTTTCTAAGGGTGCTACTTTCAGGACCAGGGGAACTAGGAGGTAGTTGGCTAGCTAGGGCTTGAATTGTCGCAGTAAAGAATCAGTTAAAACTGTCAAAAACATCTTCAGGGGTTTTATCAATAGTAGCAGCAGGGATTAGGGTTGAAGTTTGTCCAGGATGTTGTAGATTATTTAAACCTGCCCAAAACTTCTGAGGGTTATTTTGATTTACTGTCTGTAAATTACAGTAGTATTGTTTTTTGTCTTGTAAAATGGATTTTTTAGTTTTGTTCCTGGATTGCCTGTATTTAATGTGATCTTGGGGGTCTTTAGAAGAACGCCATAAAGCCCATGCTTTGTTTCTAAGGGTAATTTTGAGTTTAGACTCTTTAGAAAGCCATGGCATAGCTTTCACCTATGTTCTCTTTGAACGAACAGGTGCATGCAAATCAAGGATCTCAAGGAATTTGTTGTTAAAGTATGCTACTGCTTCCTCTAAGGGGAGGTGTTTTAGAATAGACCAATTACATGAGTTTAGTTCTTGTTGCAATTTGGCAGGGTTAAAGTTTATATTGTTCCTAACCTTTCTGAGTAAGGGTTGTTGGGAATTAATGGCTTTGTGCTTAATTACATATGTGAGAAGGTGATCGCTTAGGCCATCAGGGAGGGTAAGAGTAATTAAGGGAAATCAGCATTTGACATGATTTTAAACTTTTTTGTATGAGCTTGGTTTAGGTGACAGTTTCAACATATTATAGATGTTCAAATCAGTTCAGTCAATTTAACTGTCCTCAGTTTATAATGACAGGAGGGAAAACAAAAATGTATGTTCTTCATTATATTATTTTAACTACTAGCATAAATGAGAATGTCCTGGTAAGTCACTGTTATCTAGATATTTCTGTCATAAACCAGCTGCAGCTATCTTTAAGAGACTTAGATTTTTGTTAGATCCAGTCTGACAATTTATATATTCAGTTTTATTCTAAATGCAGTTCATTAAATTCAGTCAGTATTATATATTAAATGTAAAACAAGAAATAAAATGCTAAATTTGGAAAATAATATCTCAGTGAGAGGCTACTTTGCAGAGCATTAATGGAATAATATAAATGTTTTTTTTCCTTGCTAGGGACTTCAGAAAGTCACTTAAAAGCTCATGCTAATAGTACAGCATGAAGTATTTGCTATTTTATATAGCTTAGATATTATATATTTTTTGCAAGAAAATCAGAAAGATAAATGATTAAAAAGTCAAAAAAGTTTTAGTGTACAAAGTAATTTAAGCACTAAGTGCACCTATCATGTAGGTGGCAATCATACGATGTACGTGATAGCTCACTATTTTTTATTCTACACTTAGTGAAGAGCAACAAAACAAAGGAAATGGTAGAATATACTAACAAAGGCATAAGTAGCCAAATTACAATTTAAGACATTTATTCTGCAATACAGTTTCATTACAGGAATGTTTTGAGTATGCAAGCATTAGCTATCTACTCTGTGCATCAGAGATATATGCAAGGTGAAGTCACAAAAAAATGTGGAAAGGGCAGGGCACAGTCATCGTCACTTGTACAAGGTGGGTGGGGGGTAGGAGGTTAAGGCTGACTACAAAGAAGTGAGTGTGTGCGAGTAAGGCAAAAATTTATTCTTTAAGTATCCAATTTGCAGGATCAGTAACAATAGCAAGATGGTACTACTTAGATAAGTAGTGTCTGTGCGTGTGTGTGTGTGCATGTGTGTGTGTGTGTGTGTGTGTGTGTGTGTGTGTGTGTGTGTGTGTGTGTGTGTGTGTGTGCGTGTGTGAAGTTGTATGGTCAAATATCTGTTGAATGTGTGTGTGTCTGCATGAACAGAATCAAACACTGTGCTAGCATTTCATCCTGGCATCTTGGACAGGTGTGAGTCATGCATGGTTGACTGGTCAGTTCAGACTGTTTGCCCCTGACCAAAAGAACTGCTTCTGCCAAGAAATTCACTGCTGGTTCCATGACCCTGGCTTGAATTTGGGATGCTACCTGACCATGCCTGATATCTGCTGGAGGAGCTTTCATCATGACTGCATTCAGGGCCACCACCGTGTGACTTATCATATCTGCTCATTGATAGAGCAGTGGAAGTAGTTGTCTTAAAGGAGCAGAATCTTCCCTGGCCAAAAAGGCTAACACCGGAGGATGCAGTGGCTCTACAACCACATGGATGCTGGCCTTCTGCTAGCAAATGTTCCATTACAGACACTGGCCAATCCAGTATGTCATTCATCCTGTCTAAGGAGTGATCCACATGGTTCAGGAAGTCCCAAACATCAGAATGCACGATGTTTAGTACTCTCACTATCTCTTCTGAGGCCTTTGTGCAAAGCCTAATTATGATTCAAAACACCAAAAACAAACTTCGAACAAATGGCTCACTGAAAGATGAAAATACAGGTACCGGAATTGTACTTGCAGGGAAGTTCCCTTAAATCCTTTTAAAATCACTGATTTAAAATCAAATAATTTTATTTATACATAAAATGATGAGCACTTTCTTCTTTTTACGTAAAACGCTTTATCAGACAAACAATCAAGTTACACTCATGCTTAAAAAGTATTTTAGACCAACAAAAATCACTTAATGTAACTATGTGATTTTCCAAGCCTAGATCATAGTTTACAATATGTAAATAAAACACAAATAAAACACACTCATGTAAGGTAAGCTTAGTTGTCAAGGCATCTACTCCACAAACAAAAGACACAAGGTTCAACTCTCATCTGGGGCAGGCAACAGGGCTCCGCATGCCCAACCCAGCAATAACTCACAAAATCTTATTTTTAACAATTATAAATTCAGATTTAACATTGAATGTTGCTCCTCAGTAAAATCAACTTAAAAACATTTACTATCTCTGTTGAGTCCTTAGTTTTAATTAACAAGCTACTGATATATTTTCATTTAAACCTGGCTGGAGATCAGCATTCAGATAACGTTGCCAATAAAGTTTATGCTTTTCAAGGATTAAAGTCCAAGGTCCCCCTCTTTCTTTCATTGCAATTTGTTCAAGTAGGATGAATTTAAAAATGGGGTAGGGTTTTGCTGTACATGTTTAAAGGAATTGTTGAGATTTGAACCCAGGATCTCCTATTTACTAGGCAGGTATTTTAACCAACTAAACCACAGCACCATACAGTGCACTTGTATTTTTCTGTTTTTTAATGTCATAAATATGTTCATAGACTCTCTCCCTGAGTCTTCTCTCTGTCTTACCAATGTAAAAGCATGTACATGCTGAAAAAAGCACACAGTATACCACCCATTTTGTACTGCAGTTGAAATGTCCTCTAACTGTGATTTCATGAGTGGAAATAAGGCAATTATTCTTAACAAGAATATGTTGACACTGTCGGCAATTCCCACACTTGAACATTCCAGGGTTGTTGGTGTTAATAATTGCTTTGGGTATGCTAAACCTTTTTTTGAACATTGCGTTTAAGTTCGTCCCCTTTTTATATACCACATGTGGCCATGAGCCTTCATTTTCGATTATCCCCTGCTTGCTCCTTAAGATGGGCCAATTCTTTGCCAAATCAGTTGTAAAAGTGGTAATAAAGGCACACTTAAAGGTACTCTGATTTTGGGATGTGACTATAGTCTGAGTAGTAGTAGGCTCAATCCCCTTACTACAATTCCCGTTACTGCGACAGATAGCCTTCTTTTTTTCCAAAACTGGATTGAATATTTTTTGTTCTCGCTTATTCATGACATCATACATTAAGTTGTTAGTGAAGTAATTTGTGTACCCTCATACTCTAAACATTTCCTTCAACCCTGACATTCATCCCAAAAAGTTTCATCAACTGTCACCATTCTTGCAGCCCAACACCAAACGAAACCAAAAAATGCTGCAGCATAAACCGAAAGTCCAAAAATGAACCAGCAGAACAAACCCACAGGCAAAGCAACGAATAAAACTTTTTATTAACGTATCACAACTGTAGTCACGTTTTCGTTGTAAAAACAACTTCTTCAGATCTTCAGCCCAAACAAATTGCCCCTTCACTACCACTCTCTTTTTAGTTAAAGGATGAGAGCTGGCAAAGTGAAGGAAATTGTTAGAATAAATGGGCTTTCTATAAATTTCTTTCACAAACATCTGGTTTATTGTGTCTTTCATTAAGAGGATATTGAGACAGGCAATCTGGTTATTGTTACATTCATGTGTGAAATTTAAAAACTCTGTAGTTGCATTAGTATACCCGATAAATGTCAGGATGTTGTCCCTCTCCCTGTCCAAGAAGATAAACATATCACCCAGGAATTGGGTGTAGAACCTACAATGATAAAAACATTCTGAAGGAAACAAATATTTCTTCTCCCATTGGATCATTGTGATGCTTATGAAAAGACCCCCACATGGTGAACCCATAGTAACAAGACAAAAGCACTCATCATTTTATGTATAAATAAAAGGATTTGATTTTAAATCTACAAGCAGTGATTTTAAAAATATTTAAGGGAATTTTCCTTTAAGTAAAATTTAAGTATCTGTATTTCCATCTTTCAGTGAACTGTTTGTTACAAGTTTGCCTTTGTGGAATGTGCCTGTACCTCTTTGATATGCCCTACACATATGTTCTGTTGCACTTAGTGACACAACATCATGAGCAGGGTGGTCAACAGGTCTCCTCCAAGCACCTCTAACAACTAGTCTGTGTGGCACCTAGCCCTCACAATGACTATGGGAACAATCAACTAGTTTTCCATCTGGAGTAACCACACTGTTCTGATCAGCTCTGTCACCCTCAACCTATCTAATGTCTGAGATCTCTGGGGTATGAGAAAGCATAATGACTGTGTCTGAAATATGTACAGAAGATGATGGCAGCACAACCACATTATCA